>NC_134407.1:25731328-26031328 GCF_038048845.1 Mixophyes fleayi | reverse complement strand
ACGAGGAACTGAATGGACAAAAGAAACGTGAGGGTAGTCAGTGGTCTGCGGTAGCAAGTTGTACCACTGCTATAGTGAGGAGGAATGTCCAACAGAAACGAGGAGGTGATGAGAGTCAGCGGTCTGCGTTTAGCAAGTTGTACCGCTGTCTGGGTGAAGGAATGGAATCCAGGTGAAGGTATCCGGGGAGTCAGTGGTCTGCGTTAGCAAGTTGTACCAATGCTATGTGAGAGGACACTGGAACAGGTGACACAGGAAACAGGGATCAGTGGTCTGCCTCTAGCAAGTTGTACCACTGAATATATAAGTGAGGAGGAGCACGGGGAGAGACTGCAATACAGAGGATACACGGGCACCTTGAACTTGATCCACAATGACATGCACAATATAGTAATGACTGAACAGCACTGCAATAATACAAAGTCACAGAAACTATCCGGGCAAAAGATAACACAGTCAATGATGGCAATAGTCTCAGCGGATAGTAAGCTCCAGAGGAGAACAACTCAGTCCAGCAAGATATGCAATACACCAGCACAGTCAATGAGAAGTATGCATACCGTGGTTCAGGAGCAGGCTGTCAGACAGGAGTGCAGAGATACCTGAACGGCTGGAGGCCGGCAGGATGCGAAGTCCCGGGAGGGTGAAGCGGTAATCAAGTAGGTGCAGCGCACAGGTAGGTAGACCAGCAGGGAAACAAATACTCAGGAAGCAGTAGTATGTAGAACTGGACTCCTGGAGAACCCTGAAGAGTAGCGATGGTCTAGACGAGATGAAAGCAGTGAGGCGTAGATCCGGTGCAGACTGGCGAGTAGACACCAGCAGGAACACTGAGAAGCACGGAGAGCGGATCAGCTGCTGCAGACACGAGTAGAACTGAGGAGTAGCAGCCAGCAGGACTCTGCAGGTACACGGAGGTAGCGGATAGAAATCAGCAGGTGTAGTCACGATGAAACACGGGAGAGTAGAGCTGAGCTGGAACTGTTGAGCACGGAGAGCAGCGGATAGGAATCAGCTGTTGCAGTCTCGAGGAAACACAGGAGAGTTGAGGTGAGCTGAAGACTGTAGTACACGGAGACAGCGGATAGGAATCAGCTAAACAGTCACGATGAAACACAGGAGAGTTGAGGTGAGCTGAAGACTGTAGTGCACGGAGGCAGCGGATAGGAATCAGCTAAACAGTCACGATGAAACACAGGAGGGTTGAAGTGGTCTGAAGACTGTAGTGCACGGAGGCAGCGGATAGGAATCAGCTAAACAGTCACGATGAAACACAGGAGTGTTGAGGTGGTCTGAAGACTGTAGTGCACGGAGGCAGCGGATAGGAATCAGCTAAACAGTCACGATGAAACACAGGAGTGTTGAGGTGGTCTGAAGACTGTAGTGCACGGAGGCAGCGGATAGGAATCAGCTAAACAGTCACGATGAAACACAGGAGTGTTGAGGTGAGCTGAAGACTGTAGTGCACGGAAGCAGTGGATAGGAATCAGCTAAACAGTCACGATGAAACACAGGAGAGTTGAAGTGATCTGAAGACTGTAGTGCACGGAGGCAGCGGATAGGAATCAGCTAACAGTCACGATGAAACACAGGAGCATTGAAGTGGTCTGGAAACCACAGGAGAGTTGAAGTGGTCTGGAAACCACAGGAATCAGCAGCGCTGAATACACGAGGAAACACAGGAACACCTTCAGAGCCTCATGGGGAATGAGACTCCAAGATCAGGCCACGAGGTATGGAACTCAGGTGCTTTAAATAGGGAGTGTTGCCTGATCAGCCAATTAACTAAAGGGACAGGTACTGAAGGTTTGAAAGGGCTGCGCATGCGCAGACCCTCAGGATGGTGGACGGCCACGGTTCCTAAATACACGGGAAGAAGCACTCACAGGCTGGTGAGTGACAGTACCCCCCCTTTTAAAGGTGGGCACAGAACACCTGGAACCGGGCTTGTCCGGATTTTTGGCATAAAACTTCTTAAGAAGAGCTGGAGCGTAGAGATCTTCAGCTTTGGTCCATGAACGCTCCTCAGGACCAAAGCCCTTCCAATGAACGAGGAAACGAAGAATTCCTCGCGAAATTTTTGCGTCCAATACATGAGTAATCTCGAAGTCTTCCTCCTGATGAACTTGAACTGGCTGAGGTGCTGAAGGAGGAGCCGAGAAACGGTTGATGATGAGAGGTTTGAGCAAGGACACATGGAAGGCGTTGGAAATACGAAGGTTCTTAGGAAGTAGAAGTTTGAAACAAACTGGATTTATCACTTGAATGATCCTATATGGACCAATAAAACGGGGAGCGAATTTCATAGATGGGACCTTCAAACGAATATTTTTGGTAGATAACCAGACACGATCTCCAATTTTCAGTGGTGGAATAGCCCGCCTCTTCTTATCTGCGAAAGACTTATATTTGGCAGATGTCTTCTTTAAACAGGTTTTGACCTGAGACCAAATATTTTTGAAGGTCTGACAAACAGTCTCTACAGCAGGAACTTGGGTGGGAGGGAGGGCAGGAAATTCCGGAAAAGACGGATGGTGACCGTAAACCACCAGCACTTGACTTTTTGAAGATGACTCCTGAGATCCATCTTCAACACCCGAGGACGTCACGAACGCCCGATGAGGAGGAAGGCGTTCAGACTGAACCTTATCGCACAGATCCGTAGATGAAGGATCCTGTGGAGGAGGACCTGGTGGAATAGACGACTGCTGTCTTTTGAATGGAACCACTTGAGAGAGACAACGATGATGACATTCAGCTCCCCAAGACGTAACTTGAGAAGAGTGCCAATCAATCTGGGGAGAGTGACGTTGAAGCCATGGAAGGCCTAATACAATCGGACTTGTAGTTACAGGAAGAATTAAAAACGAAATCTCTTCATGGTGTAGCACACCAATCTGAAGCGTTACTGGAGACGTACTCTGGGTGATGAGACCATTGATGAGACGTGATCCATCTATAGCAGTCACAGTAATCGGTGTCTTTAAAGTAATCACTGGTAGGGACCATTGATTCACGAGGGATTCAGAAATAAAGTTTCCCGCAGCTCCAGAGTCAATAAGTGCTTGGGACTTAAAGGATTTGGTAGCAAAGGAAACGGAAACATCAAAAGCGCAGACTTTTAATTTCGTAGAACAAGGAGCGGACTCCAGGAACCCTAACCTTATCTCCCCAGTATTGGTTAGAGCCCGGCATTTCCTGGGACATGAATTGAGCATATGCGTGGAATCAGCACAATAGATACAAAGTCTATTTTTTACTCTTCGGTCCCTCTCCTCTAAAGTTAATTTGGAGCGACCTATCTCCATGGGTATCACAGGAGATGAAGCTGGACGAAATTGAGGGGTTGAGCGAAGAGGTGCTTTAACTGAAGTTGTTTTCTCAGATTCCCTTTCACGAAACCTCATGTCTACACGATGGCAAAGAGAAATCAAATCTTCTAATGACGTAGGAAGCTCTTGGGTAGTCAGTGCATCTTTAATTTTATCGGAGAGCCCCTGCCAGAAGGCGGCAATTAATGCTTCAGTGTTCCACTGAAGTTCAGAGGCTAATATCCTAAATTGAATGACGTACTGGCCTACTGTACGAGACCCCTGATGTAAACGAAGAATGCTGGAAGCAGCGGAGGTCACACGACCTGGTTCATCGAACACACTTCGGAACATAGAAATGAATTTGGCACTATCTTGTAATACAGGATCGTTTCTCTCCCACAGAGGGGAAGCCCAAGCCAGAGCTTGTCCAGAAAACAATGAGATAAGATAGGCCACTCTGGAACGATGGGTAGAAAAATTTTGAGGTTGGAGCTCAAAATGAACTGAGCATTGGTTGAGAAAACCCCTACAAGTTTTGGGGTCTCCATCGTATTTTGACGGAGTAGGCAGGTGAAGCGTGGAAGCCGTAGACACCTGGGATGGCACTGGGGAAACGGAGGAAAGCACAGGAGCTTCACCATGAGCTGTGGTATTTTGCACAGATGTTCTTTGGGAGGCTAACGCCTGGTAGCACCGCAGTAAATGCCGTTGGCGAATTTCCTGTTGCTCCACACGGGTGACCAGATGCTGCAGCATCTCTTTGGCTGTAGGTTCCGTATCTGGGTCTGTCATGGCCTGATCTTACTGTCACGGGCACTAGGAGTCTTTACCCAGGGATCACCAGGTGATAAGCTTACCAGAGCAGTATAGGTGGTAATATGGTACTCTGGTAGCGGGGTGATCACGGAACAGGAGACAGCAGATGATAGAGATGCTCGTGAAAGTCTATGACTAGCAGCACTGGTAATATATATGTAGTAATACACGAGGAACTGAATGGACAAAGGACACGTGAGGGTAGTCAGTGGTCTGCGGTAGCAAGTTGTACCACTGCTATAGTGAGGAGGAATGTCCAGCAGCAACGAGGAGGTGATGAGAGTCAGCGGTCTGCGTTTAGCAAGTTGTACCGCTGTCTGGGTGAAGGAATGGAATCCAGGTGAAGGTATCCGGGGAGTCAGTGGTCTGCGTTAGCAAGTTGTACCAATGCTATGTGAGAGGACACTGGAACAGGTGACACAGGAAACAGGGATCAGTGGTCTGCCTCTAGCAAGTTGTACCACTGAATATATAAGTGAGGAGGAGCACGGGGAGAGACTGCAATACAGAGGATACACGGGCACCTTGAACTTGATCCACAATGACATGCACAATATAGTAATGACTGAACAGCACTGCAATAATACAAAGTCACAGAAACTATCCGGGCAAAAGATAACACAGTCAATGATGGCAATAGTCTCAGCGGATAGTAAGCTCCAGAGGAGAACAACTCAGTCCAGCAAGATATGCAATACACCAGCACAGTCAATGAGAAGTATGCATACCGTGGTTCAGGAGCAGGCTGTCAGACAGGAGTGCAGAGATACCTGAACGGCTGGAGGCCGGCAGGATGCGAAGTCCCGGGAGGGTGAAGCGGTATGTAGAACTGGACTCCTGGAGAACCCTGAAGAGTAGCGATGGTCTAGACGAGATGAAAGCAGTGAGGCGTAGATCCGATGCAGACTGGCGAGTAGACACCAGCAGGAACACTGAGAAGCACGGAGAGCGGATCAGCTGCTGCAGACACGAGTAGAACTGAGGAGTAGCAGCCAGCAGGACTCTGCAGGTACACGGAGGTAGCGGATAGAAATCAGCAGGTATAGTCACGATGAAACACGGGAGAGTAGAGCTGAGCTGGAACTGTTGAGCACGGAGAGCAGCGGATAGGAATCAGCTGTTGCAGTCTCGAGGAAACACAGGAGAGTTGAGGTGAGCTGAAGACTGTAGTGCACGGAGACAGCGGATAGGAATCAGCTAAACAGTCACGATGAAACACAGTGTCACTCACCGGACCGTGAGTGCCTCTTCCCGGACATTTAGGAACCGTGGCCGTCCTCCATCCTGAGGGTCTGCGCATGCGCAGCCCTTTCCTATACTTCAGTGTATGTCCCTTTAACTCAATTGGCAGATCAGGCAACACTCCCTATATTAAGCACCTGTGGTCAACACCACGTTGCCTGATCTTGGAGTCTCATTTCCCATGAGTCTCTGAAGGTGTTCCTATGTTTCCTCGTGTATTCAGCGCTGCTGATTCCTGTGGTTTCCAAACCACTTCTACCTCTGTGGTTTCCAAACCACTTCTACTACTGTGGTTTCCATACCACTTCTACCATCAACTGTATCATCGTGACTGTTGGCTGATTCCTATCCGCTGCCTCCGTGCACTACAGTCTTCTATACCACTTCAACGCTATCATATTCCATTGTGACTGTTTGCTGATTCCTATCCGCTGCCTCCGTGCACTACAGTCTTCTATACCACTTCAACGCTATCATATTCCATTGTGACTGTTTGCTGATTCCTACCCGCTGCCTCCGTGCACTACAGCCTTCTCTCCACATCCACTCACCTGTTCATCATCAAGTCTGTGAGCTGATTCCTATCCGCTGCCTCCGTGCACTACAGGCTCCAGCTTGTAACTCGTCTGTGTTCATCATCGTGACTGTTAGCTGATTCCTATCCGCTGCCTCCGTGCACTACAGCCTCCAGCTTGCAACTCGCCTGTGTTCACCATCGTGACTGTTAGCTGATGCCTATCCGCTGCCTCCGTGCACTACAGTCTCCAGCTTGCAACTCGCCTGTGTTTACCATCGTGATTGTTAGCTGATTCCTATCCGCTGCTCCTGTGCACCTCAGCCTCATCTCATCTCTCCCGTGTTTCCCCGAGACTGCTGCTATTATTACCATCTGCTTCTCTTCGTGATCAACAGCTCCTGGTCTACTCTGCTCTCCCGTGTTCCATCGCTATTGGTACCTGTTGGTTGCTACTGGTTACCTCCGTGTGTCCGCAGAGCCCTGCTGCTGCTGTCAGCGCTATCGTCCACCCGCTGCTGATCCGCTCTCCACGCCTTCCTGTGTCCTGCTGGTCTCTACCCTCCTGTCAGCATTGGATTCGTATCTCATCAGCTACTCCTCTGCTAGATCATCTCCATTCTCCTGGGTCCTCCATGAGTCCAGTTCCACGTTCTACTGATTCCTGTGGATTCGTGTCCCTGTTGGTCTACTTACCTGTGCGCTGCACCTACTAGACTCTTCCTCCAGGGACTTCTCATCCTCCCGGCCTCCGGCCGCTCAGGTATCGCTGCACTCCTATCTGACTGCCTACTTCTGAACCACGGTATGCATACTTCTCATTGACTGTGCTGGTGTATTGCATACCTTGCTGGACTGTGTTGGTTCTCCTCTGGAGTCTGCTATCCGCTGAGTCTATTGCCATCATTGACTGTGTTATCTTGTGCTGGATTACTTCAAGAGACTTTCTATATTTGCAGACCTGTTCAGTCATTTATATATATTGTGCATATTATTGTGGATCGTGTTTAAGGTGTCCGTGTACATCCTGTGTTGCAGTCTCTCCCCGTATACCTCCTCACATATATATTCAGTGGTACAACTTGCTGAAGGCAGACCACTGATCCCTGTTTCCTGTATCACCTGTTCCAGTATCCTCTCACATAGCAGTGGTACAACTTGCTATCGCAGACCACTGACTACCCGGATACCTCCACTTGGATTCCATTCCTTCACTCAGACAGCGGTACAACTTGCTCTCCGCAGACCGCTGACTCTCATCACCTCCTCGTTGCTGTTGGACATTCCTCCTCACTATAGCAGTGGTACAACTTGCTATCGCAGACCACTGACTACCTTCACGTGTCCTTGTCCATACAGTTCCTCGTGTATTAATACCTCCATATTACCAGTGCTGCTAGTCATAGACTTTCCTGAGCATCTCATCATCTACCATTGCCTGTTCCGTGATCACCCTGCTACCAGAGTACTCTATTACCATCTACATTGCTCTGGTAAGCCTACCACCTGGTGATCCCTGGGTAAAGACTCCTAGTGCCCGTGACACACAGGAGAGTTGAGGTGAGCTGAAGACTGTAGTGCACGGAGGCAGCGGATAGGAATCAGCTAAACAGTCACGATGAAACACAGGAGGGTTGAAGTGGTCTGAAGACTGTAGTGCACGGAGGCAGCGGATAGTAATCAGCTAAACAGTCACGATGAAACACAGGAGTGTTGAGGTGGTCTGAAGACTGTAGTGCACGGAGGCAGCGGATAGGAATCAGCTAAACAGTCACGATGAAACACAGGAGTGTTGAGGTGGTCTGAAGACTGTAGTGCACGGAGGCAGCGGATAGGAATCAGCTAAACAGTCACGATGAAACACAGGAGTGTTGAGGTGAGCTGAAGACTGTAGTGCACGGAGGCAGCGGATAGGAATCAGCTAAACAGTCACGATGAAACACAGGAGAGTTGAAGTGATCTGAAGACTGTAGTGCACGGAGGCAGCGGATAGGAATCAGCTAACAGTCACGATGAAACACAGGAGCGTTGAAGTGGTCTGGAAACCACAGGAGAGTTGAAGTGGTCTGGAAACCACAGGAATCAGCAGCGCTGAATACACGAGGAAACACAGGAACACCTTCAGAGGCTCATGGGGAATGAGACTCCAAGATCAGGCCACGAGGTATGGAACTCAGGTGCTTTAAATAGGGAGTGTTGCCTGATCAGCCAATTAACTAAAGGGACAGGTACTGAAGGTTTGAAAGGGCTGCGCATGCGCAGACCCTCAGGATGGTGGACGGCCACGGTTCCTAAATACACGGGAAGAAGCACTCACAGGCTGGTGAGTGACAATGCTCATTTAATAACTAGCCTCATTAATTACCACTTACAAGCTCCTCGCAAAGGTAGTTCTGGTTTAACCTAAGAAATATGGGGCCTGATTCATTAGGGATCTTAAATTAAGAAGTTTCTTATTTAAGTCTCCTGGACAAAACCATGTTACAATGCAAGGGGTGCAAATTAGTTTTCTGTTTTGCACATAAGTTAAATACTGACTGTATTTTCATAGGGGGGGCAAAAAGGCACAGAGTGGTAAATAAGGGGGGGCAGAAAGGCACAGAGTGATGAAGAAGAGGGGGGTAGAAGGGAACAGAGTGATGAAGAAGAGGGGGGCAGGCACAGAGTGATGAAGAAGAGGAGGGGCGAGGCACAGAGTGATGAAGAAGAGGGGGGGCGCACAGAGTGAAGAAGAAGGGAAGGGACAGAGTGATGAAAAGGAGGGGACAGAAAGCCACAGAGTGATGAAGAAGAGGGGGGGCACAGAGTGATGAAGAAGAGGGGGAGCACAGAGTGATGAAGAATAAGGGTGGGCAAAAAGGCACAGAGTGATGAAGAAGAGGGGGAGAAGGCAAAAGTATTAATCGTGGGTCATACTGATTTAACGCCGGGCCTGGTTGGAATTTTCTAAATGTACCCATTTTTTTTTACAAATAGGGTCTCCAACATTCCAGGATCCAGACAAGCCACAACTAAAGAAACCAGCAGCCACGGGCGGTGAAAGTGACAAGAACAGGTAGGTCTGTCAAATGTTCTGATTCTAGTGGGGCAATCCCAATTTTTGGTGACTGTTCTGCCCAATGGAAGGGGCAGATCAAGACTGCGTACTCTTTATATACACGCTGCATTCTTTATATACTATACTAAGGTGCTATCTGTCCTTCGTGGGTTGACCACTCCGCCTCTAGTGTCTGGTCTCGCCTCTATGATGGCTGGCCACACCCCCTCTGGTGGGCCCCTAGCCTTCCAGTCCCTCGGTGGGTCCTTCATGCCCCAGTCCGACACTGCTTCCACCCATCCAAGGACGTACCAGTAGGTTAATTGTCTTCTGAGAACAATTGTTCCAGGTGTGTATCTAAACTTGCTTGTGATCCAAAATTAAGTTGCGCTCTAGTGTCTCCTAGGAGTAGCCGTATTGGTTCCATACTTTATGGAGCTGCTGAGAATAGACTGTCCCAGCTCTAATCTGTCTGTTTTCTCTCTAGTTTTTGTACCTGGGTCTATCTAAATTTATGAAGGTAAGACCTAGGTACAAACACTAAAGAGAAAATAGACAGATTAACTGTATGATAGGTGTAGCGCTAGGAACACGCTACAATATGTAAGCTGAAGGGTCTGGTATGCTGCATAAACTTCTCAGCTTGTACCGAGCTACATAATATGTTGGTGCTATCCTGAATAAAGGAGAGTAATAGTAAAAGTCAGACTAGTATCAGTAAGTTACTATGAGTGTGCTCAGCAGCTGACTGCAGTGCTCCTCAGTCATTTGGCTGCATTTATATGGCAGCAGGTAACTGCCCTTTTACCTCACATTTTACCTGTAATGCCTGAGAAACAATTGCAAGACTCCCAAATAAGCCAATATCTAATGAATAATGAAAATGTCAGAATCATTTCACCAACTTCCACTTAAAGGGCCACTAAACCTAAACTATAGATTGACTTATAGAAAAGAGTTACTAATATCATTCAAGAAAATATGTTCCTATACCTAGATAGAACTTGAGATATTATATATAGTACATACCTCCCAAAAGTGAGTAAAGGTTTACCCAAATGTGCTCATTTGTGGGCGGAGTTTGGTTGTAACAGGGACAAGTCTCATCTTGTCCTGATTTTGTGATTCTAAATGATGGGAGGTAAGCGTATACATATTTGTATTTTCTATATAACTAAAATACAAGATTATGATTTCTGTTATCTCCCTTTTCAGATAAATAAACACGCTGCCTGCATTGTGCTTCAATGGGATAACAAACATCTACTGTTCATAACTGTATGTTCCCCGTCATTATACATGTATCTCAATTCTCTTAAATAGCCTTTTACATATATATTTGTGAAGGTTTATTAGCATTTGTTTTACATAAGACAGCCCATATATAGGCTTAGTGGTTCTTTTACAGAAATAGCTATACATTAAGACATTCACCCTTTACTTTATATCTGAGAACGTTGTATTCCATGTAGTTTTGGTACAGACTGCTTTAGTTTTCCAGAGTCTCAGGGATTAGAGGGTGTGTAATGTTCATCCACCCTTATGCATACCTGGAGGAAATGGCCGTCTGGACGCACTGGTGCTTGAAAGTTTATGAGCTTAAACGACCGTTAGCTGTAAACTGCCCTCTGCTGGTGACATTGAGAAGTCCACGGTTTCCTCTACTCAGTTCTGTTCCATTTCATGGGAAGGTACGGAACAGTGTTGTATGTTTGGTAATAAATAAATAATTTAGGTACTAACAACCAGGCACACAATAAAGATATGTTTTTAAATACAACCTATTGAGTCAGATGAATTATTCATATCCACATGACTTTGTTTTCCTACTGTCCTTTTCTGAAAAGAGCAGGGTGCCACGTTACTTGAAAATAAAAATGAAGCCCACGTGGCATCCCCTCTGACCAGTAACTGTTAGAGTATTATGTATATTGGTACATGTTTTTTAGTAGTAATGATTACACTGTTCTTAAATGTCACCAGGTGGACTCTTTAGGCCCCGCTAGGTTCTTGCCCATGCCCTCTGCAAGAGCCGTTATCACCTTTGCACATTAGGGTCAGAGGGGCGCACGGAAGATTTTTTGGGAGGGCTTTCCTCCGCCCCCGAAAAAAAATAAAAGACAGCGCCGCGGCTGCTGTATACTACAGTCAGGGCCGGATTAACCATAGGGCTAACTGGGCTACAGCCCAGGGGCCTATGGCATCCAGGGGGCCCTTGAAAGTGCTCAGCAGCAGTATTTATCGGTCGGGGGCGGGGGCAGCTCCGATCACGGGGGGGGGGGGCCCTCACGGGGGAATGGAGGCCTCCTTAGCCCAGGGGCCTCCATTCCCTTAATCCGGCCCTGACTACAGTGCCGATATGTAGGGCACTTTTTAGCAGAGGGGGGCAAAACAACTACCTAGTATGGTAAAAGAGTTAAACATTAGACCAGTATCTTTACACTTTTCTGTTCGACGGGACGTTGAATTCACAGACAATGACTTTAAAAAGTGTCTTTCATATTTCTAATGGGCAATCCACTGTAGTGCCTTCAAACACATTGTAAGAAAGTTGTCCAGTTTTGGACCTGCCCCACGCATGTAGACAATAAGGCTGACCCTTGTCCCATTACATGAAGCTATGAGTCAGTTCCTTCTGCTGAATAGGGAATCTAAATGCTAATTAACAATTTTTTTAAAAAAAGACGCTAAGAAAGTGTGTAAATGATGCCTCATTTTCTAAACTTGTGAATGCAGATACCTGAAAAAACAAACAAAACCCCCATTTACTGAGCAGCTGCACATATCCTTATAGCGTTACCCTAATTTACTCATCATATATCACATTTGCACAAGTTTTATACTTTAATACCAATAACTGTATATTTACAAAGCTTTCAATGTCCAATGAAAATAACAAAATAATCAAAGTCTAAAAGTTCCTTAAAATATTTTGTAATCTCCTTTTTTCCGGTTCGCTGTTTCACTGGAATGGTTTGTGTACTTGTGATGTAACTATGATAAAGGTGATATGATGAAAGTGCAAATAACTTGTTATTCTCACATCACAAGCGGAAATATTGAGAATCAAAGCTGAGGTCTAGAAGAACAGGTTGGTTTGTTCATCAATTGAGCACATTCTCTATAGTCCGTTACAATTGTCATGAAGAGTCTTTGCATCCCTTACAAGCCGATTTATGGGCTCTATGGGCCTCTTATGTGCCCCTCAGGGGGTAGGAACGTAGAATGATGCCATGCTGACTGAATTTACAAATTGAGGAAACGGACATGCTGGTGAAAGTGGGAAGCTGGAGGAAGGAGACAGGAAGAGCTTGGGAAAAGGAGGTAAGTGGTGGTTTGTACTAGGGTTAATGTGAGGAAGTTGTGTAGGGCAGGGGTAGGATGAGAACGATGGAATATACTGCTGACCAGAACTCCTGGGGCAATGGTGCGTGTTACACCCTCTCCCGTCAGAACTTCCAGTGGGCTGTTGCTTCTTCCACTTCGTTCTTCGATTCTGGAACCAGATCTTGACTTGAGTCTCTGTTAGACGGAGGGTGAGAGCCAGGCTCAGCCGCTCACACACCGACAAATAGCGACTGCTGCGGAACCGGCTCTCCAGCGCCACAAGTTGTTCATATGTGAATGCAGTGCGGGCCCGGCGGGCCTTAGAACTGGCAGCGGGAACCTTGTGGTCCCGCTGATTCTCCCCTTTTACTGACCCTTCTTCTGATTCTTCTGGCTGGGGTGCTGGAGAAGATCCTACTCCATCTCCTGCTCCAGGAACATCTGTGATGAGGAGACAATAATAACAATAATGAGTAAGGTTCCAATAAAAGCCACCAGCATTTTTGGCAATTCTGCAATTACATAGCAAATAGACACCTAACAGTTTGGAGGTGCATAGAAATCAAAGTGTTCCTCTTTGACCATTTGACATATTAGCTGGTAGGATCTTTGCATGCATAATCATCAGTCTACAAAATGTTAACAAAACAATTAAAGAAGATATTCACAAAATTGTTTCCATTCATATTATCCAAGTGATAAGATGATAAGCAAATATTGTCATAAATTGTCTATCTTATTATGAAAACAAACATTAACCTTTCAGCTTTTCTGAGCTGTAAGAGAGAGCCCCCTGCTGTCAGGTAAAGAGACTGCATATACATCAATCAACATTATTTTGATAGCTTGTATGTACCAGATGTTCAATTGTATTGAATGTGGTTTGTCCCAAAAATAAAACCAGAAGTTTTTTTTTTTTATGGAAAACGTAGTCGCAATTTGCTATTAATATTGTAATCAAGAAAGATAAATATCAAAAGTTATTACACAAAATGGTTTAGCTTGAACTGGAAAAAAAAAGTCTTTTGAGGCTCTATGAATGCAAAGATATGCAACAAGCTGTGATAATGTCCAAAATTGCTGCAATAAGTACATTATTTAAATAAATTGTTATGCAAAGTAACAGCTACTTCTCCATATCCATGGGAGATGTGAAGATGAAATGTAATTGCTTAGGAATAGTATCAGGGCCAAACTGAGATGTAAAACAAACCCTGATATATAAAGCAATTCACATTCTCATGCATGTGCAAGGTCAAACAAGTGTTTGCTCAGTATCTCACTATTGCCCCCTTGTGGAGGAACGCAGACCAGCCCACTGATATTCTCAGGCACACAAGCCTTTATGGCAAATGCCCATATCCAAGTTTTCTTATACTAATGTGAATATTCTCTTGCAGTGGTTTATTTGTATATAGATTATGTTATCATTATTATATCATTACATTATCTGAGTTAGTTGAAAATGGGATATTAAAAAATCTTTCTGAACCGAATAAATTACACCCACGTGTTTTCCGAAAATCAATTGTATTGTATAGCCCATCTAGTGAGATATAGGTTCTCTTTAAAGTATCACTAAACCTAAAATGCAAATTGCATGGTATAACAAACACGTGATTGTGTTTTGCTTGATTGTGTCAGACTTCCTGACTGGCGCACAAGTACAGAGATGTTGCACTCAAGCTACCCACACAGTGCTGCTTAAACTATATGTTGCTCTGCAGCTGCTGCTGTGGAACTGCAAGACCCAGCATGCCCTGCCAGTTACATCATCTACACATTGCAGTTACATTTTTTTATACTAACTCTTTCAAATCAGGCTGCTGTAATTAATTAATGAAGAGGAACATGGGCATGGAATTTTATCATACTGTGAAATAGCATAACTGGAAGGAATAGAGGCACCATGTATATAGATCAGGGCTTGTCATAATAGTCTTAAATAAAAACCACCAGGTCACTTTTTTTTGAGAGTTCCCTTCTGTACAAACAGGTGGGATAAGTACTGAAAAGTCTCAAAAATTACCTGTTTGAGCTTTTTCAGGGCAGGGCTTAAAAACTATTTGAATAGACAGGTTCACCTTCTCCTCTATCTCAGTAACTCTTTGAATAGACAGGTACACCTTCTCACCTCTCTTAGTAACTCTTTGAATAGACAGGTACACCTTCTCACCTCTCTTAGTAACTCTTTGAATAGACAGGTACACCTTCTCACCTGTCTCAGTAACTCTTTGAATAGACCAGTACACCTTCTCACCTCTCTTAGTAACTCTTTGAATAGACAGGTACACCTTCTCACCTGTCCCAGTAACTTGTGGAATAGACAGGTACACTGTCTCCGTTATCTCAGTAACTCTTTGAATAGACAGGTACACCTTCTCACCTATCTCAGTAACTCTTTGAATAGACAGGTAAACCTTCTCCCCTATCTCAGTAACTCTTTGAATAGACAGGTACACCTTCTCACCTATCTCAGTAACTCTTTGAATAGACAGGTACACCTTCTCCCCTATCTCAGTAACTCTTTGAATAGACAGGTACACCTTCTCACCTATCTCAGTAACTCTTTGAATAGACCAGTACACCTTCTCACCTATCTCAGTAACTCTTTGAATAGACAGGTAAACCTTCTCACCTATCTCAGTAACTCTTTGAATAGACAGGTACACCTTCTCACCTATCTCAGTAACTCTTTGAATAGACAGGTACACCTTCTCCCCTATCTCAGTAACTCTTTGAATAGACAGGTACACCTTCTCACCTATCTCAGTAACTCTTTGAATAGACAGCTACACCTTCTCCCCTATCTCAGTAACTCTTTGAATAGACAGCTACACCTTCTCCCCTATCTCAGTAACTCTTTGAATAGACAGGTACACCTTCTCACCTATCGTAGTAACTCTTTGAATAGACAGATACACCTTCTCACCTGTCCCAGTAACTCTTTGAATAGACAGGTACACCGTCTCCGCTATGTCAGTAACTCTTTGAATAGACAGGTACACCGTCTCCCCTATTATTATTATTATTATTATTACCATTTATTTATATAGCGCCACTAATTCTGCAGCACTGTACAGAGAACTCACTCACATCAGTCCCTGCCCCATTGGAGCTTACAGTCTAAATTCCCTGACGCACACAGACACAGACAGACGGACAGAGACAGACAGAGACAGACTAGGGTGGTGCCCCCTGTGTCTCCAGTAGCCCCCGAATCTCTGGGAGATGTCATATAATGTATATAGCATCACAGTTGCACAGCAGTCTATCATTCTGCTCATCAGAGGTTTCTAATCTGATCTAGAAGACAAGGAAAACCAACTAATATGTCTTACACACCACACTGATTCATTGGTATTGTCTGTCAAGACAATGCTCGAGTGCTTCTGACACTCAATTAACTCAAGAACTGTAAATATCATCCTCCATCAGCCTCTCCTTTAGTAACACATAAGAACACAGGGGTCAACTCTTTTCTCTAAGTCCAGATAACCTTGCCAACAATTCTCTTAACTTAATTCACTGCACTGATATCTTAGGCAGTGTGCTTAACACTGTAATACAAACTGTAACCACGTTCAGTGGTGACCTGTGTGTTTCTGTGCCAGATTCCAGGTACAACGCATAAGTAAATATCTCAGAGCATTTAATGAAATATGACATGCTAATATTAGTGATATAGTAACAGGCTTGTTTTTACTGTGTCTGTATATGAAAGGCTTAGGAAACTTGTGGCTCTCCAGTGGTCGGAACTACAAATCCCAGCATGCCCTGCCAGCCAGAGGTTAGAACTAAACAAAGGAAAAAACAACTTTTTTCTCTACTCTTATTCAGTCACTGGACCATAGCAGTGATACCTCCTAGTGTTTGGGGGGCATGGGAAGAGCAGGCTGGAGAGTCCTGTACAGTGATGTACTGATGCATGTGGCTTGTCCACACAATCTCTTAGTTGTCATGGACCATGGCAGTCCAGCTTCAAAAATGCTTGCGAGAAGCAAGCAGAGCTTACTTATCTCTGGTATACAGAATATTGCCACTGTACATGTGTCACATTGCTCTCTGTCAGGAAACAGTGACCTGTGTCCCTGCGTGTTGTACACAGTGCAGGCACCGGCTAGCAGGTTTTATTGAGAAGAAATTGCCGGCTTCCCTGCCCTGATAACGTGAACGGCCAATGATTAGATCGATAGCTGTCATCTCTGTAATACAGGGTCTTCTCATCACACAGGAAGCCTGTGCACAGAGATAGGCAGCCACCAGTAATGGGATATTGATCAATGCCAGCGACAGCAGTCTTACAACTAAACCTACCTGCCCCTGCGTCCCGAAGGGGCCAAAGCAATTACCAGGGTCCCAGGCTCTGAGTAATCAGCAGGTCTTCTTATCTCTATTTCACTTTCATTTATATCCAGTGACGTCAGCAAGGTGTAGGGGCACTAGTGCTTAAATGTGCAGGAAAATATGTAGGTAACCCAACACCTGCAGTGCTGTTTTCTAATGTGATTCTGCAGCCAGACATAAACTATAGATTGTATTAGGGGTAAGATTCACATGTATCAAGTCTGCATGTAAATATAAAATGTTCTAAAAGAAATACAAAAGGGGACCAAATATTCAAACTCAGCTGTAAAATATTGTATTCTGGCCTTGACTAAGATATTCTCATAGGTAACAGAGAAATGTCACTTATCAGCAACTTATGAGAAGTTTGTGCTATTGATTTTAAATTGGGTTAATATTGCTTCTAGCTGTTTGTGCTAATTAATCAGAAACCTTCAGACTTCTATTATCTCACAATGACTTTTTTTAAACTCTTCATCAAAATCAACTTTCTAGGACAGCATAAGACTTTACCAGGGCACTCGGTCACTTTAAGTGCAGTTGTCAGGTAGGCGAACTGTAAGTTCCAGCACGTGCCTGCTAGTTTCTAGGTGGCAAGGTGTGCTGGGACTTGCAGTTCAACAACAGTACGAGAGCGACAAGTCAACTAAGTCTACTATAAAGACACACGCATTAAATGATTGTCACAGTGAGGATACTATCACATTTATAGTATAACATGATCAAACGACCACCCCCTACAATTTCCATCAGTGTCCCCCAAACAAGCCCCAACCTCACCTGCTTCCCCGTGTTGTGTCCCGTACTCCTGGGACCTCTCAGCTGGTCCTTTGCCTCTGGCTTGACTCAAGATGTCCACAATGGAGAAAGGAGTGTGCAGATGTTTCTGATTAGGGTTAACTTTTTCCTCCCCAGTGTCACAATTTACCATTCCCATGTTTTATCCAGGTGATCTTTGGAGAGTCACACCTACAGCCAGGTCCCTGGACGCCGTCAGCTAGCCTGGAGTCCTGTGAGTCTGCTAGAGAATATTGACCTAAGCAGGAATGAGTCTGGTCAGGTGCTAGGCTGTAGCTTGTACACAGGATGGTCTCGGTGTATTCTCTCTATGATGACAACCGTTTATGTGAGCTGAGAGTCTCTGACTTAGTGGGCATTCTGTAGAGGAGGAGACATAGCAGCAGCCACGAGAAAGAGAGGGGAGGGGAAGACACTAAACTGGAATCAGAACAAGACAAGGGGCGGAGGAGAGAAGTCTATTTATCTTTGGTCCCCAGTCCATTTATTTGCCCTTGATGTCCTAGTATTGTACTCTTTCATAGCCACAATTACCATGCATTTACACTATCCCGTGCTGTCATTCTGCTCTTTCATCCCCCCATCTGCCCATCATCTCAATCATCTATTTAATTCCTCATCCATTTGGACTCACACTTTAAATTAGTATTGGTTGGTTAGTTATAATGTGAATTTCAAGGTACGGATTAAAACAAAGACATTAGCTCATTATTGTTCTCCTAGCTGTGGACTGATGTGGACTTTAAATAATTGACAATGAAAACAAAACACCAGAGTATTTGTTTTCAGGGAATGCAAAGTGATTTCCATCAATCTTTACAGGAGTTAAATGGATATAACTGTGATCTAAGAGAAAGTGTCTTTAACTGAGATACAAGTGACCATGTTTGGCTATAGAGATAAATCACTTTCCACTTTTCATGACTGTAGGGCAGCGATTATTCTTACCTTTTACTAACACGTTATGATTAAATAGTTAGTGTCCTTTTAAAAATAAGGGCTTTTGTTTCTGAATTAAGCACTAACTCTGCATGAACACAACACAGCTTCAGGGCCAGTGGTATAATTATTATTACCATTTAGTTATATAGCGCCACTGATTCCGCAGCACTGTACAGAGAACTCACTCACATCAGTCCCTGCCCCATTGGGGCTTACAGTCTAAATTCCCTAACATACACACACACACATAGTAGGGTCAATTTGTTAGCAGCCAATTAACCCACCAGTATGTTTTTTTGGAGTGTGGGAGGAAACCGGAGCACCCAGAGGAAACCCACGCAAACATGGGGAGAACATACAAACTCCGCACAGATAAGGCCATGGTCGGGAATTGAACTCATGACCCCAGCGTTGTGAGGCAGTAGTGCTAACCACTGAGCCACCGTGCTGCCCTATAGATGACCTGGGACCAAGCACATGCTGATCACAGCTTAGACATCATGTGAAATAGGGTTAATTGATGTCTATGGGGAAGTGCCTTCTATTTCCATGTTTTACCTTCCACATGTAAATATAGCAGATAAAAAATACCTTTGGATCATTTGCAAAACCTTGTTGCATGGAGAATGCTAAATATTTCTATAATGTGTAATAAATACAATGGCCACATTCAGAGCCATGACAACCAAGAGGCAACATAAGGGCTTATGCTCAAGGGCAGCTTATAGTCACCTGTGGTACATTGTCCTGTGATGAGCACAATGTGTATACACCTCATTATTGTCATCAGTAAGTAAAACACTACAGAGACTTCAAATGCTGAACATCGCAAACTGCATTTTGTGTTCTGACCAGCCCTAGAAGTCAGGTCCGTGAGCATGGCAGTGTTTGCAGTGATCAATACATCCCTATTTTAATGTCAGTTTACTCTGCACCCATCTCACAGTGACACGGCACAGAGCCACATACCGTGGGCAGGTCTACGGCCCACAGAGCTGGCACATAGCACTTTATTTGTGCACATCCCCTTCTTGCTTATGATAGTCACTAGCAGTGGATATCAGAAATTGAGGTTGGTTACTAAACCATACCTGGATGTGCCTGACTGCAGGTAGAGGGCAGATGATATGTGGTAGGATCAAGTAGAGAAGAAGAGCTGTACCATAAAGCTTCTTTAGATGCCATTGACCACAGAAAGCCCCTGGCTTCATTGCTGCACGGTAAATGTAAAAAGCACGACATGTAAAAAAAAGTGGCTGGTGCTGCAGATCTGTAACAATTTCATTAGACATTTTATTATTACATGAACAGTCATGCTCTTGGTATATGTGCAGGCAGGGCCACCATCAGGGGGGTACGGCCAGTACTGCTGTGAGGGGCCCAGACAGACTAGAGGGCCCGGACAGGCCTCTCTGTCTGTCTGGGCCTCTCAGTCTGACTGACCGTACTGCCCCTTCTTCTCCGCGATGCTGCAGCTCCGCCTCCCAGGCTCTGATAGGCTGGGAGTGCTGCGCGGTGACGTCAACACTGCACCGCGCTCACAGTGTATCGGCGACCGGGAGCTGCAGCATCACAGAGGAAAAGGTAAGTTATGTAGATATTCATTTCATAGGAGAGGAGCAGATAGAATAGGGGACATTAACTGTGCCTGGGGGGGCGGACAGACATTAACTGTGCCTTGGGGGGGAGAGGGGAACCACAACTGTGATTGGGGGGGGGAGGGGGACTTTAACTGTGATTGGGGGGGGCCCTAACTGTAATTGGGGGGGACCTTAACTGTGATTGGGGGGGAGAGGAGGACATTCACTGTGATTAGGGGGGAGATGGGGACATTCACTGTGATTGGGGGGGGAGAGGGGTACATTCACTGTGATTGGGGGGGGAGAGGGGGACATTCACTGTGATTGGGGGGGAGAGGGGGACATTCACTGTGATTGCGGGGGTGAGAGGGGGACATTCACTGTGATTTGGGGGGGGAGAGGGGTACATTCACTGTGATTGGGGGGGGGGGGGAGAGGGGGACATTCACTGTGATTGGGGGGGAGAGGGGGACATTCACTGTGATTGCGGGGGTGAGAGGGGGACATTCACTGTGATTGAGGGGGGGAGAGGGGGACATTTACTGTGATGAGGGAGTGGGGGGAATGTACTGTGATGAGGGATAGGGAGCACATGTATGGCGAAGAGGGAGGAGGGCACATGTATGGGGAGGAGGGCACATGTATGGGGAGGAGGGCACATGTATGGGGAGGAGGGCCCTGCCAGATTAATTAGTGCTGGGCCCCACAGTTTCTGATGGCAGCCCTGTGTGCAGGAGAAACACTTTGGCGACCCTCCCTAATCCTGACATAACTAGGCCTCTCAGCTCCAGTCTCTATACCTGCACAACCCCCGTCCCAAAAGGTATTATCTCCATTCTTTATAATTTACTAGTACCCACCAAACAGGCTGCCGCCCCCAGATATGAGACCAGTTGAGAAACCATGGAGAAAATTTCTGCACACTAAATAATACTTCGCAAAAATACTCCCAAATCTAGTGAGATTGGTTCATTTACAATCACTCATTCCATTATCTCCCCACTCACCCGATTTCACCAGGACAGTCCCAATATAAGGGTGATGTTCGCTCCGTGGGGTGGGAATGTTGGGGGGAAAAGGATGTACGTAATGGGCAGCCTAGTGCTTTATAGTCTAGGCATCACTCTGGGGGTGTGGCCACACCTACGTACATGACCAGGTCACCTGTCCCTCTGGTGGGGACAGACATGTTGGGAGGTATGTCATTCACCCAAAGGGTTCTCTTCCCAGGCCGTTTCAGATCTGCACTATTACCTGTAGTTGACCATTAGTGCCAGCTTAAGTTAGCTTACCATTACGAGTGAGTGTCTCTACTCTCCACGTAGCAGACCTGTGGGAGCCGGGGGCCCCCAACATTGGAGTCAACTCGCCCCCGCCTCTTTTATTCCGTTCCATAACCTCCACATTCCCTTGTTCATTCCATTAATGTCCCTTTCTTGTTCTTCGTGTCAGTGCCAATCACACACAAATTCTCGGGATAGTTCCATCTGTTACATTCTAAACCATGCCAACTATTTAGTAATTTTCCTCAAATATGTACTTATCTACTTAAATTACTCTTATCACTTTGACTATTGCCACATGTTGTAATTTTGTTTACGAAAATATTTAGTTCGTAGAAAAACTAAACTAAAAAATACCCAACAGTAAGTCGCAAATAAGTACATGATCCAGTTTAAGGGCTTGAGTCATTAAGAAAAGTAAGGCAAAAAAAGGAGTAAATGTTCTCCTTGAAAAAACAATGTTACAATACAAGGTGTGCAAATTAGTATTTGCACATAAGGTAAATGCTGGCTGTTTTTTCATGTAGCACACTAATACGTGATAGCTTTATTTTTACACTGAAATTTAAAGTTGATTTAAGACATGCCCTATCTCAACTATAAATCTGTTCCGACATTTTAAATTTACCTCCCCTCCAATGCAACATGGTTTTGCCCAGGTGCAAAGTTACTCATTTTTTATGCTTTGCTCTCCTTAATGACTCAGGCCCTCAGTCATTTTTCGCTCTTCACAATTAATTTATTTCAAATGTACAGATCTTTTTATATAACAGTGTTTTGTAGAAGCATAGTGGGAACCAATAGGAAGATCTTCCTGACCTTGTCTACAGCAGTCAATAAAAATCTGGAAACTACGGTGGAAGATCCTGCCAGTCTCTTAGGACAGCGGCATAGTGGTGCTTTCTGCAACTGCGTATATCAGAGACAGGAATCAGCGTTTATCTGCTTTGTCCCTTTGCCCTTAGCCAGCAGTGTAAACACCCGCAGCGTTCATAGAGCCAGGGCCGGCGCCACCATTAGGCAGCCTTAGGCAGCTGCCTAGGGCGCCGGCCTCTGGGGGGTGGCAGTGTGGCCAAGAATAACATTGAATTAACATAAATTAATAAGGGCGATCGCCCGGAGATCCGGCCGGCCGGCTAGCGCTCCTTCACACCTGCAGTGCGGTGCTGCTACAGACTAGCGCAGCACCGCATTTTCAAAACTTCGGGGCTTCCGGTGCTGACAGCGTCAACGTCACGACGCAGTCAAGAGGAGCCGACAGGCGCAGGCAAAGAGAGAAGAAAGAACCTGAGAAGCAGATAGAAGAAGAGAAGGTAAGTAAATTACTAAGAAAACGGAAGCGGAGAAGAGAGATGCTTCAGAAAACAGAAGGGTGGGGGACATGCTTCAGAATAAAGGGGGGAGAAGAGAGGATGCGACAGAAGAAGGGGGGAGAAGAGAGAATGCCAGAGAGGAAAGGGGGGAGAAGAGAGGATGCTGCAGAAGAAGAGGGGGGATAAGAGTGGATGCCACTGGACAACAGTGGATGCTGCAGAAGAAGGGGGGAGAGGAGATGCTTCAGAAAACACAAGGGGGGGGGGGAGAGAGGATGCCACAGAAGAAGGGGGGTGAAAGGAGTGGATGCTACAGAAGAAGGGGGGAGAAGAGAGAATGCCAGAGAGGAAAGGGGGATAAGAGTGGGTGCTGCAGAAGAAGAGGGGGGATAAGAGTGGATGCCACTGGACAACAGTGGATGCTACAGAAGAAGGGGGGAGAGGAGATGCTTCAGAAAACACAAGGGGGGGGGGGTGAGATGCTTCAGAATAAAGGGGGGGGAGAAGAGAGGATGCCACAAGGGGGGGAGATGCTTCAGAATAAAGGGGGGGACAAGAGAGAATGCCAGAAAAGAAAGGGGGACAAGAGAGAATGCCAGAGAGGAAAGGAGGGAGAAGAGAAGATGCTGCAGAAGAAGAGGGGGGGGGGGATAAGAGTGGATGCTGCAGAAGAAGAGGGGGGTTAAGAGTGGATGCCACTGGAGAAGAGTGGATGCTACAGAAGAAGGGGGAGAGGAAATGCTGCAGAAAATGGGAGGTAAGAATAGATCATGCTACTGAAGATGGGGGGACGAGAGGATGCTACAGAAAATGGGGGGGATGGAGAGAGGATGGTACAAAAGGCGGGGTGGGGGGGGATGCTACAGAAAATGCGGTCATAATGAAGCACCGCTGTTACTCACCATGCTGGTGCTACTCTAGGAGTCCCGGCGAATCCCCCCCCCGCCAGCACAAACTCTTCAGAAAGCAGTTTGGCAGGGAAGCATGCATGAGAAAAGCAGGTGGATGGGGGGCATTTTAAAGAGAAGCTGGTGGGCATAAAGCTGACAAGGGCGCTTAGGGCAGTGGTGTATGGGAGATATGGGAAAGCTGGTGGGCATGTGAGTAAAGTTGGTCTTATGCAGCTAGCATATGTGACAAAAACTGATGGTCAAGGGGTGGCATATGTGAGAATAGCTACTGGACAGAAGGGCCTGTGTGGGAAAAGCCGGAGACATGTCAGTGTGTAACAGGTGAATGATGTCAAGTTTTTTGTTTTGTTTTGGTCCGAAATGTAACATTTGGAGCCTCTACTCTAGATATCCTGCATCTGCTCCTGGGCAGTGAAGCCTGGACAGCGTTCTGCGTCAGACATCAGTACGTCTGGACATCAGTGCATCTAGACAGCAGCCTTACCAGCCAGGAGGAGGTAAGAGTTATTATTTTTATATTAGAAATTTCAAGCATGTGAGGGTCTGGGAAGTGAGATTTTTTGGGGGAGGAGGGGCGGTAAACTTAAGCTTTGCCTAGGGTGCGCCGGGGAACCTTGCACCAACCCAGAGCACGTCAGCGGTAATACAACAGTAGCTTGAGGGTTCCGTGAACCGATATACATAGAGATACGTTGTGCTGCTACATTTACATGTGCTGCTATGAATGTACTTGGAACCTACGGTACATTTTGCACAACTTAAAATATAGACAAAATGTGATTAAACTTCAAGCGCTATTAGTGTTCTTACATAAATATAAATATAAAGAAAAATACTTATATTCAATGGAGTTCAAATTCTTCTTTGTTGAAATTTACTCCCCACACAAAGAATCATGTGAAAAAAACAAATATCAAAAAAACAGAGCGTGATAACATTTGATATAAAAAAACTCAAACTATACATAAAGTGATGACATATAAGTGATAAAGCTTTTGGGGTCTCAATCCACTCAGACCCCTTCAGAGGGGGCACTTACAACAATAATATGAATATGCACTTTATAAATATATGATGGACATTCTTCCAAAGAAACTTTATCTCTGGTCTTTCCCACCCCTCTTGTGTTTGTACAGGTTTATCCTTGAAAAAGACCTTGAAGGTTGAAACGTGTCGGATGTAAAGGCCTGTGGACTCTAATGGTGATATAAGAATTGACCACCAGAATATCATTTTGAGAGGAGACAATGATGCAAATTTCCTAGGACTTGCAATGATTTGTACCCCGCTCAACATCTAAAATGATCTGGTAGGAATCCATCTGATTTTTGTACCCAGGAAGTCCCTTTTTTATCTGCTCTGCTTTGATTTTCTTTTTTTGCTGTATTAATTAAAGAAATACTTTTTATTGGAGCACATTTTCTGGTCTTTCCCACCCCTCTTGTGTTTCTACTCACAAAATATAACATAATGTCATAGACCAGGGTTGTCCAACCCGCGGCCCACGACGCCTGTAAATGTGGCCCAGAAGGAGTTTTGGTTGTGGCAAGGGGGCAGCGCTGTTAATGGGAAAAAAAATCCTGCAAAAAAAAGAAAAGAAAATGCTTACCTTCCGGTCACGTCAGCTGGTACTCGGGCTCACTCCCTTGTCTCCTCCTCCATGTGGTGCTCGCAGTGAATGTCGGGCGTGATGTCATGACGCCCAACATCCATTGCGGAGCGCAGCACAGAGGAGTCACCCGCGCGAGAAGAACAATCAGCAGCACAGAATTAGAGAAAAGAAGAGAAGAGGACAGGAGAACAAGCCGATTAAAAGGTAAGTTAAGGGGGATTTTTTTTATTATTTCAAGGGCTGCTGACCAGTGAATAAAAGTCACCTGGTCCTGGAGCATCATGGACCTTATCTCCCTGCTACATACTTCTACTTGTAATACTAATGGGGCATTATATATTATACTCTTTTGCCCATTATAAGTTGTTATCCCTTAACTAACATAGTGGTGTAATTAGCAAAACAGGTCACAATTTGGGGTCACAGTGGTGTATATGTCAGGTACCGCAGGCCTGGTCAGGGCACTCTGATATACAATGCCTGGCATAAATGCACTTTATTGATATTGCATCGAAACAATACAAAAATTGATTATAGTATAATAACTAGAGAGGATTTTTTGAACAGGGCGATTGAAAGGTATGTGTAGGGGGATTTGAAAAGAAAGTGATATATATATATATATATATATATATATATATATATATATATATCACTTTTTTTCTCATATATATATGTTAACCATGTTTTCTATGTTTTTTTGGATGATCACCTATCGTTATTGTTAGTCTATCGTATGTGCGGCCCAAACCAACTCGTCGTCTTCCAATGTGGCCCAGGGAAGCTAAAAGGTTGGACACCCCTGTCATAGAAGTTGTACACATCTTCTTCAAGTGTTCTTTTTGGTAGATATTATTCTCCAAATGTAACCTGAAGAAACATCCAAAATGTGCTCCAATAAAAAGTATATGCATTGATATTCCCACTGATAATCCATATTGCAATTGTTGTGTATAAGACTGATATAAGTGCAGGGATAATATTTTATAATGTAATTATTATCTATTTAGCAAATTGGTCACAAGCTCAGTATTTTATTCATACAATGTGGTGTATTAATGGGACTTTTGGACAGACATTCTTTTGATTTAATAGTGGAGATGTTTTTGTCATTTAAATTTCTCAGATCCCATGTATTGGTAGAACACAACTGTACAGTACAGTACTGATAAAGAGTTGCCAAATGAATAGAGTTTATCTAACAGCTTGGATTATATATACAATGTTTGCCATAGGTTTGATACCTTTGATAAAACTTTGAATGTAACTAGACATTTGTTTATCTCATGGTAATCACATTACATTGGGGGGATGTTTACTGTTAATGAAGCACTAGTTTGCCCCGACACTCATCATCATCATCATTTATTTATATAGCGCCACTGATTCCGCAGCGCTGTACAGAGAACTCATTCACATCAGTCCCTGCCCCATTGGAGCTTACAGTCTAAATTCCCCAACATACACACACAGACAGACAGAGACTAGAGTAAATTTTTTATAGCAACCAATTAACCTACTGGTATATTTTTGGAGTGTGGGAGGAAACCGGAGCACCCGGAGGAAACCCATGCAAACACGGGGAGAACATACAAACTCCACACAGATAAGGCCATGGTTGGGAATCGAACTCATGACCCCAGTGCTGTGAGGCAGAAGTGCTAACCACTGAGCCACTGCACTGTCCAACTCCTCTACTTTCCTAAAAACACCCCTGCATTGCCAATCACAGCTGGAACCAAAGTCTTGTCTGGAATGCAGGCTAGTACCATAGAACTGCTGCCTGAATCAGGACAGTTGAGAGGTACGGTGGGATTAGCCCCTGATCCTTACCAATGGTGCACAGTCACTATAATACACCCCATTCCATCTATACAGAACCGCACGCAGCTCGTTCTCTCAGTTTCCCATTTTGTCCCGGAGCAGTGAAGTGTGCGTTCTCCTTCTATCAATACATGTCATTTCACCGTGGCTGTGAGGTCTTCTGCTGTCTACAACATGTTCCAGTGATCTTCATCCCGCTCCATTAATCTGCTGCCATCTCCTTAGAAGGTTTATAACTGACTGGAAGAACAGAGTGATGTTTCTACATAAATCTCTTTATAAAAAAGGGAGATTTGCACTATTATAACACTTGTTACATTATTATTACCATTTCTTTACAAAACCCCAATATAATCTTTTTTCCTTCAGTATTTATAGTCATTAATATTCTGTCCTTGCGCTGTCACTAAATTGCTTTGATCCTGGGTGTGTTTCACCCCCGACCTGTCTTGATGAGTAGCACAAGCTGAAATCAATACTCCCAGCATGTGGCTGGGTCTGATAAGGCTGCTCTGCAGGACTTGGCCTTCTGAGGTGCAGCTGGCTGGATGCATATTACACATAGGCATCATGCCCAATAGCGTGTTCTGTAGCTTCAGCCTACATGAAGAATACAGAAATACAAGGGTGCATTTTCTTGGGTGACCTTTGTGGATATTACTGTAAAAAGTCTTATTCTGACAAGGTGAATGCTTCATAGCTATCAACAAAAATACTCCAGCTGAAAAGTCCTAAGTAGAAAATTTGTAAGAAGCAAAACATTGTTCTTCATTGTGATTTGTGCGACAAGAACTGCCTCTTAGTACACTGTCAGGCAGTGTGGATAGTTAGATTGCATTTGGTCAAAAGTCAGTGCTGCATTTAGGGTTTGTGTTGCTTGAGTAAGGCAACCATTGACTCTTCAGCTGTTGTGAACCACAAGTCCCAGCATGCCCTATCAGTCTCTGCTGTTACCTGCATCATAGGCAAATCGAGGGGGGTTTCCTAGTGCCTGGAAAACCCATCCAAGCCTGGGGCACTGTATAATTGAGGTGGCTGGACCGTGCTCCTGCTTCACACAGCTCTGCTTGAAAAGGGAGAGCTCCGTGCACCTAACAGTAGTGCACGCAGCATTGCCCATGTATATTATGGGGATAGAAAGAGTTGGAGAGCAGCAAAGTACTGTCTAAAATTATAGCCACGCCCCCATGCATGCTGGTCACGCCCACTGGCGGCGTGGTGTGGAAACCCCCCTCCACAATTTCTGCGTTTGCCCCTGTGCATGTTTCTCCCATGTGTCGAATAGCTCTCTTTATCATTAGAGCCCCGATCATGGTGTTATGTCTGTCTTTCATTGCCACAAACAAAAACCAATTTTTCATTCTTTTGTTCTGAGAATAAAACTTTTTTAATCCTATAGCCAGTGAAAGCTTCTCATGCTATCTTAGGATGGCGGTAACAGAACAGATATCGCGATAGCAAAAGTACCAATGCAAAACTTGTAAAATAGGCTTTCCGTGCAAAGGCAAGGGGATGCCTTCGCAGACGATGGTCTGGACAATAGTTATCATCACCCTCTGATAAATCTTCCCCAGAATCTCGGTTTATCTATATCACAGGTGCAGCATTGCACCTTATATTAAAGATATGTATGGCTGATACTTGGTGCACAGATAATTCAACAAAGAGAGAAATATCCATGTTCTTCCCAATGAATTAACCTGATCGGTATTATGTAATTGATGGTAAATGATATGCCCACTGCATGCTAACATTTTATTTAACGTAATTAAATCCAAGGTCATTTTGTGCATATAATTTTCTGCCTATCGGTTTTAGATTGTTAGATACACTTTCTAGAAGAGTGTAGCTAATGGTTACCTGCAATTTAAAGATTCTGCACAGTGCACAATTTTGTCCTCCCCTCATAACACATCAGTGCTGACAGACTTGTATGCATAGCCCAAAGGGGCATGACCTGAAAACAATGAAGATTTTTAAACTGTAGGCAAGTATGTATGGCCATCATAAAACATTATAGCAGGGTGTATCTAACCCATAGTTGCCAACATTGGCAGCTTGTGTCCTGGGAGGTCCGGGGGGGCAGGTGGGTGTGTGGGGGCGGGGCTCGAAGAATCGCGCCGTTAGCCCCGCGCCCAAAGCTGTCACCACTGGTTTCGACCAATAAAACCCTCCATTTACTTTCCACAGCCGGCCGGGAATCGGGAGAATTGCCCTCTCTCCCGGGAGTCCGGGCGACTGACCCAGATTTCGGGAGTGGCAAGTATGATCTAACCATCTAAAACAGATTAGCAGGGACCTGTATTCACAAAATGTACCACTTGGGTCTAAAAAAAAAGAGCAGAACAGTGGAATTAATCTATATTAAAAATAAATAAAAAAATAAATTAAGCTCTTGACAAGCAGGCGGAGAAACTGTCTGTGCCAAGAACTGGGAAAAAATTTGGTTCTTGGCATCAATTGAAAAAAAAAAAAAAAAATTGCATATTTGAATAATAAATCCCAAACATTTTCCCAGATATGATGTGATTGGTTTATGTATAATAATTCCTCAAGTTCACATGCTCATAACGCTAATCCCCAAGATATTTCTTCCCTCTTCTAATAACTTGTTCTGAGTGTTGATTAATATTGTCTTTGGTCCCTTCCTCATTGGATTGTTGGCCACCGGCAGTCCCATATTCGGTCTCAGTTCTTCAAATTGCCTCCTACCACCTTCTTTCAACTTGCACACCCCCCTCCTCCTAATATATTGGAACAAAACTTCAAATTCTTATACAACTGTTAGAGGTATTATACTACAGTTTTCTGCACACTTTAGACCTACTAAATGTATGTGTAACTTGCTCATTCTATTTATGTTGTTCTGTGTACTGGCTCGGGCAAATGCACAGTCCTTGCCGGATTTATACATTGTAATTTGCTATGACCTTGTTCGGTCCTTACTTTGTTTGTGGAAAATATGTGTTGGTGTTTTAGAAATAAAGTTATTAAAAATAAATAAATTAATTAAAACAGATGGCAAAGTCAGTGATTGAATTCAGTACCTGGGAAATTAATGGGAAGAATGGGAGTAAAGCAATATATCATAGGTGAAATGGATTTTATTGGCATGTATATCAATGGAAATTGAGTGGTATGATGCAATATCTTCTATTGATACTGACATAACAATGATTTCCCCAACTGTTCTTAGCGAAATACTGTACTTAGATTACATGTGATGTAATAATTCCATAAGAATGTAAAATATGTGTTTGTCAATATCTTACCAAATTGATTATATTACTATTAGGAATCAAATATATGTTATAATCCAGAGAAAATGGTCAGAAATATTCGGTGTATAATTCTAAGGTTTCACTGATTGTATGAAAACAACTGGCAAAATATTTTTTAATTTTTTTTCTCCCTTTTGGAGATACAGACCCTCTTTTGATCCCAAATACTCAGCTTTCCAGGCTGTACCTCTTTGGTCTTGTTCTAGAGAATAGACTCCTCCATTTGCTACCAAATCTGTGCATTTGGCGTCCAAATATTCAAAGTCACACTTACTTTAGAAGATTGAAATATAAAGGTGTGTTTTATTCTTTTTTTGTAAAAAACTCAAAACATGAAAACTGGTCTGTTAATAAAATGGGCAAACACACTGGCTATGTATAGGTCTATCCACAAGTCACTTATTGCTGAACCTATAATTACCTGCCAATCTGAAAAAAGTCAAATTCTTCATAATGCTTTCCCTGTCTACTTTTGAATTACAATAACCTGACCTGAAATAATTAATGAATTGCTGTTAAAGCATTTTATTATTAATGATGATAATACAATTTGGTTATTTGCAATCTTAAAGTAGGTAGGAAAGCAGAACTCAGCATTACACAGCTTCAGGACTACATGTTCCACGATGCACCTGGTCCTACGTCATCTAGAGGCGTGGCTTCTTCTAGTTGTAGCGTTAAGCGGCTAGTGATGGCCTCCTGGGCTAGCGGTGTCAGGGCCGTACTGCTGGACGTTAGCGGTGTATTGTATGACAGTGGCGGCCCGGCGGGGGGCACCGCCATCCCGGGGTCCGTAGAGGCAGTGAACAGGTGAAGTGTTGGACATATGGCGGCTTAGGCGTAGTGTATTACCTATTGGGCGGGGCCTGGGTCTTGGAAGAAGGCGTGGCTTATAGCGTAGTCGAGTATGACGTCAGGACTGTGTTATGTAGTATCTTCTAGGACAGTGATTGCTAACCTGTGACACTCCAGGTGTTGTGAAACTACAAGTCCCAGCATGCGTTGCCAGTAGATTACTAGCTGATAGCTGGCAAAGCATGTTGGGGCTTGTAGTTTCACAACACCTGGAGTGTCAAGGGTTAGCCATCACTGTTCTAGGGCTAGGCAAGATGTGTCACGTGACACATCTGATAGCCAGAGCATGCTGCTACTTCTAGTTCCACTACAGCTTGAGACCCACAGGTTGCCTACCTCTGCTTTATAATATACAGGACAGTACATTTTTAAAAGTGTGTCCTTAAATACCAGGAACCATTATGAAATTGGCAGGGCAGGTATATAACTAGAACCCTTTGTAGTTGTAAAGCAAATATACATTTATTTTAGCTCAGCCCTGGGAAAGGTTAAATGTATTATTGTGTGTCTGCAAATTGTATACATTTTGTAAGTATTCATTAAAGTTTAATTCTTACATTATCCCATTGATACCATGCTTAATATAAATATACATCAGTGTTCCAGTACTTTAGGACTAGTCTTTTGTCTTGGTATATTGCATTTAATGACACTAGTTTAAAATTATTAAAGAGACACACTTAATTTTGTATAAATGGGTGTAATTGTGATGAATTTGAAATATCAGATCCAGAGGCAGTTACAATGTGTGATTGGGAGATACATGGATTTGAATCTTGATTTTGCAGGAAATGAAGAATGACACTGAGTTACCTTTCAATTGTTGTCAGAGCAGAAACAGATTTTTACTCAGAAAATGTGATGCTTTCATTGCTCACTGTTGCACATATTGGTTATGAAATCTAAAATACTGGTCACTGATTTAGGGCAAATATTGATTTCCGTTTAAGCAACGTCACTGATGGCTACAATAGTCCTTTTGTTTTTGATGCTGTTGAAAAAACCCCAATATTGATTACCACATACTCTTCCTGCTCTCAGAGTGTAGGGAGAGTTTCGCTTGTCACAAGAATTCAGGGGTAATAGGGAAAAACTATTAAGAAATCTTCAGTATATGTAATGGATATTCTATGCTAAATATATTTTAATAGCAGATTAGACACATTAGCTGTAGTTTACAAATATGACATATTTATTTGTGAATTTTATTTTAGTGTATCACTATATTCTAACACTGATGTGTCATGGAAAAACGTAATTCTGAGTCATTTGCTATTTGGCCCATCAATACTATGCTCTGCTCCTGTTGGCAACCACTCCAATATAGAGATTAAAATAGCAACCTATGGGGGCTTATATACTGTACTCTTCTTGTGTGTAGTAAACTGTGGTATTTATTAGTGTGACTTTGTGTGTCAGATGTCGGCTAAACATAGTCTGTGTTGTTAGACCTATATTTAACTAGAGGTCTGTCAATGGCAGAGGTTAAACTTTTACCTCACGGCAAGCCACGTTACAGTACTGTATTTCAGTTTACAGTCTGCTAGTGGAATATTGACAGTAATGTATTACAATGTTCAGTAATGTATTACAATGTTTAACCTCGTCTTGCCCGGAGATTGTTTGTACCTAAATGACTGAAACCATTTTTGCATTGCGCTGACTTCATCAACAAGACTTATATTGAGGGTTTTTTCTTTCTCAGAAGAGAGAGACATTAATTTGGAAGGCGATTGTGTTAAATATATTTTTATTTTTATGGGCATAACATAGGGTAAATTGGGAAAAATCACAAAAGATATATACTCTTCTCATTAGGTACTTTTACACAATTATGGCAACCCCAGAAATTTATCCCAGTTCTCCCAAGTATGAGGTTTCCGGATAAGTGTACATTTTTTCAGAGTTTGTGGTAGGATTGCTGCCAGCATCTATAGATATGATTTTTCTACTGCTTCCCCATTTTCTTGTGTTTTTCACTTCTATCATGGGAGACCTTGGGGCGTTAAGATTCCAAAAGCTCTCCCCTAGTTTTAGGACAAATAAATCCAATACTAATTATTACAGCAGTTACATTCAGCTAGGGAAGGGAGGAGGTTAGTAGAGTGTAATATGTAGCTGGTAGTCCAGGTTCAACAAAGTCCTTTCTACTCTGTAAGGAATTCCCTGGGATGTCACATGATGATGTCACACGATGATGTCACAGGAATGTTCTGTTACAAATAAATAGGGCTTAGTGCTTCAGGATTTAACAAATGGTGTTCTTGAACGCTGTGTGTAAAAAATAAAAATAAAAAAAATGATGAGACCACTGTCCATGATTCCTGCTCCCACCAACGTATATCACGGCTGGCAGACAGTAGGGTCTGGACTTACAGGCAGTTGCAGTTGTGGTGTTAGCTGAAGTTCATCTCACTTACCTCTTTATGTGTGTTCTGCTTTATTACTGCATTTGTTCCCAATTGTTGTAAAGTATGCTGGGTCATTGAATAAATGTTAATTGTGCTGGTAACTCTGCTTTGCATTCAGATTTAAGTGTAACCCTCTTACTCTGAGAGTGTGCTCTAATGCTCCCTACATCTGCAGTTTCTTGTTCAGTGCAGGCAAAAGTTCCCGTATACACAATGGAGGCAGCCATTTTGTGGGCCAAACCAATATTCGTGAGAACACAGCCTAATAATTCACTCCGATGTCTGCTGCTTATGCCCTATTGATGTCACCCTCTTCCTCCCACAAAATGGCTGCCTTCATTTCGCGTGCAGGCTACAGGTACACTGTAAGATAGACTGCTCAGAGTTTGCGCCACTTCATGAATTTGCAGCATTTTTATACAATATTTTTTAATTTTCCCCTTGTAGTATGGCTTCTTCCTTTTCTTCTAGCGCACCCCAACAGCCCTTGTATATGTTTTTTTTGTAATGTGACCCTGGTATATTATCCACTTTTAAGGTCACCTGCTCACCATCATGCAGTAGTGCCATCTAAGACACATAACACCCCCTCTTCACAGCTCTCTCTGCCAAATGCTGTTTCCACACCATGCCACCAGTGGGCGTGACCAGCATGCATGGGGGCGTGGCTATAATTTTAGACAGTGCTTGGCTGCTCCCCAACTCTTCCTATCCCTATAATATACATGGGCAATGCTGCATGTACTACTGTTAGGTGCACGCAGCTCCCCCTTTTCAAGCAGAGCTGTGTGAAGCGGGAGCAGGGTCCATCCACCTCAATTATACAGTGCCCCAGGCTTGGAGAGGGGGTTTCCAGGCACTAGGAACCCCCCCCCCCTCGGTTTGCCAATGGTTTACAGCAATAACTTGTTAACATTCATAAGATGCACAGACTAATCCGGTCCAGCGATCAGCACTTAATCACGTGTGCATACAACTCCTTGATACTTCTTATATATCCTATGACCTTTAGGCTGTATGTAATTTAACTACCTAAGTTTCTTTCTTCTGTATTAGAGAGGTTTTTTTTTTTTTTTTAATGTTCTTGATGCCTAATAGCAAATGCATTTGTTGCACATAAAACAAATGGATAAACACATGGGACGTAAGTGTCTGGCACATTTGCCTGGCTTAAACCGGCCATATTACTGGTGCAGACCTTCACTGGTCTTATTAAGGGGCGTAAGACTCAGCTTATAGGCGTACACACACAGTTTTTACGGGCAGCATTTTTGAGCGTAAACTATGCCAAATTTGCTACAAACTCTGCATCAGCCCATATATATATATATATATATATATATATATATATATATATATATATATATATATATATATTAAAGAAAACTAGTGACTGTAGCCTTTAAGTAACTGAGTCAAAGCTAAGGCCAGTGAGGCTGATAGTCAGCGGTAAATATAAGACCAGACAAAAATATCCTTGTTGAAATGCATCAGGACGACGTCTCCGCTTACAGTAAATAATACACTTTCTGCCCACACTCCCCAAACTATAAACTCAACAATTGAGTACCTTTTAAACTGCACATTTACCCCGGTCACTTTTATTGATAGGTTAATCGTAACCAAAAAGTATACTTTCAGCCCCACTTTGTCTATTTGTGTTTAACCTATGTAGTGGCAAGTATAGTACATATACGTTTGCATTTGTAAGTGTGTCTGACCGATAGTGAACAGAAGGTGATGGCACTATTACAAAAACTCGACAAGGCTTCTACTTGCGTATGAATGGCTGAACTGGTTGGATATTTACAGCATATTGTTGTAGAGATGCACACAGCTTCTGTCTGAAGAAAATGCAATAACGAACTGAAAGCGACAGTATAAGTGAGCAGCTGCTGGCTGGTGCCCATGTCGGCCTCCTGCCAGGCAGAACGAGCCATTGATTTTGAGGAGTGCAAGCAGAAATGACCCATAAAGCCGTCCCACCCCACAGGAGGCTATTCACTGTGGTGTGTTAAACATGGAATTTATAAGCCGTAAAGCCTGTGCCTTCAAAGTAGTGTCCTTGCAAGACTTTACATCATACAATTGCCTCAAGCAAGGATGAGGTAGCCATTTTGTGTACTGAACCGATGATCCTATAGCTTATTAATTCATTGGCGTCTAGCAAATGTATAGGCTGTATTCTCATGAATGGCGTTTCAGTGCACAAAATGGCCGCCTTGATAATGTCACTCGTTCCTAGTGAATTCAAAGTCTGCATTTTGCTGGATATTATTTCAGTGCACAAAATGGCGGTTTTAGTGATGTCACTGGTTATTTATTGTATTGATATGCCGCATATATTGTTTCCACCCACAAAATGGCCACTGTGTGTAGGTGATGCGTGCACTTTAAATTCTGTTCTGTCGTAAGTGTTTATACACTTGTACAACTAATTTATAGTTGAATTGAAAAAATGTTGTTGAAGAGCATGAAACTGTATAAATATATAGCATTTCAAAAAGGATGGTTGCTTGATAGATCTTTACTGTAGGTTTTTTTTAGTGATCCTCAAACGTACAGCTTATTTTTACCTCTCCAATAAAAATGATTATTACTGATTAGGCTTTTGTGTCTCTCTAATGAGACAACAGATGCCTTGATCACAATTCAGATTCCTGTCAGCAGCCGACTAATGATTAAATAGCACAGGAGCCTCTACGCAGGTAATTGTTTAACCAACACAGATGTTTTGTGGAAGTCGTAAAAGATCAGAAGAGATGATTGTATGGTGGAATTAGGATCACATTAAACTCCTGTCAGCCAAACCGTTATATTGCATATAATGAGCGGGAAGTCATCCAAGAGGTAACGCCAATCAGTCTGAGCCTGAAGTGTGTATTTTGTTTTATCACTTTTCATTTATTCTTATTTGCTAAACTTTGCTGAGAGTGCCTCAGATTCCAGCGTTTGTGAAGTTTTATGATCTGAAATTATTGGGAGTTATTAAATATATACTAATTTATACTATAGTAAATAACACATGAGTGGAAAATGTTAAGTAAATATAATTAAGCTATGTTAATTTGCTAATATTCATAAGGATTTTTGAATTGGGAAATTTTGCTATAAATTTAACTAATTGTTGAGAAAGCCCAAATACTACATCTAACCTCACCAGACACATGTTTTATGTCCAGTCAGGACAGTTTATGGGTTTTGTTTTGTTATTTTGATTAAATTACTGGACTAATAATCCCATTGGTGTCGTTTTGTTTATTAATTATTTCATTTATTTCCTGACTAGACTGAACACCGCCTGTTTTCAATTGTTTTTAATGAATTTGTGGAATGTTCACAATTAAATATGTCTTGCTATAATAAGAAGCCTCGTGGAATTTTAATTTATGTTGTCAATTTTGGGTTTTTTTTGTTTGTTTTTTATCTATTACAAGTTAACCCGTGCATGATACTCATGCATTCTAGTCAAATCAAGCTACTTAAGGTCTTAAAAAGGTTCTTGTCATGCATTTGGACCTAGCCCAGGCCTCCTCAGGGGAAGAGCGTTACTTCCTGACGTAAGCGCCCTTTTTAATGTGTGTTCATGAGGTAAAATTACCTCACGAAAATGAGTTTGAGCCCTCAACTCGTAAATTTAGCCTTTACTACCCCTCCCACGGGGGGAAGGGGGGATGATGGAAGTTAACTGACTTGACTATTCTAATTTTTTTGTCAAATAATGTCAGTATACCAAATTTCAGGTCAATTGGATGAGCCCTTTCTGAGAAAATAGTTTTTTCCACACACACACTAACGCACGCCTCTACACATGTGTGTTCATGAGGTAAAATTACCTCACGAAAATGAGTTTGGGCCCTACCAAATTTCAGCCCTTTTTGAATTTTTTTTCCCACACACACTAAGAATTTAGTAGGTCAGTGTATAACTCCGCCCAGCAGGTGGCGCTGCAACTTGGTTTTTTTTTTTCCACACACACAGACAGACAGACGCCACTAAGCATTTATATATTAGATAATAAATATATTCTAGTTGTTGGTCTTTTAAAAGCACATTGTGGATATATTCTCTTTTTGGGTGTCTTGGTGTTTACAGCAAGGAGTCATTGCTTAAAGTGTAAGCGCAAGGAATATAAACCTATATTAAAGCTCTGCGTATGAGACCTTTATTTATACAGTACTTATTAAATGATACATAGGTGGTCTTACAATGATCAGTATTACAGTCCCAGCTGTTGTGATGGGGAGCTGCTATAATGATTTCTCTCAAAGTGGAAAGTACTGAGCTGAAAACTGTAATAATGGAAACTCTCTGCGGTTACCCAATTTTGTTTTTAAAGGATGGCTGCATGTTTTATTAATAGACCCTAGGGAATATTCTTATATAGTAGAAGCCTTAGCGGTTGTGTTTAGTTTAGCAGATATTTGCACCATTAGGGTAAATCATACTTGCAACTGTGTAGCCTAAATGACGCGATGTGCGGTAAATCCCGCCCGCCCCCCAGTCACGCCCCTCTCCCGGAATACACTTGCCAAAAGTTGGCAAGTATTGAGTAAGTACAATGGCTGGCAGCCTGATTATGGCTTTCCTTGGTCACCAGGTAAATATATCACTGCGCTGTACAGACCACTTCCTGTCCCTGGAACAAGAAAGCACATATTGTGGTCTACAGCAGGCCTAAACAACATGTGACTCCACGAGTTGTGAAACTACAATTCCCAGCATGCCCTGCCAGCTAACTACTGGCAGTCTGCTGGCAAAGCCTGATGGGACTTGTAGTTTTACAACACTTGAAGAGCCACATGTTGACCAGGCCTTGGCTACAGCATCTCTTTTTTTTTTGGAAAGCTTCCTGTGCACATTTGTAAATGTAATACACTATGTATACCAGCCGCAGGTGGTATTGTGGTACTGTACTGTATATATGCTCAGTATAAAAGATGCTTTATTGCGTATTTTGCCAGTGTGGGAGGGCCCTTGTTGGGAGTATTCTCTGGTACATGTAGGAACAGATGCTGCTTTCCTCATGTCGCACCGGCTGCTCACTGTTCTGAGAAGGTCACATAGTAATTTATTAGGAATAATTGGTCCCTGGTTTACTTGGCTCACCTGCATCATTACCCTCTGAGTGTGCCACGCTTGGCTGGCGTATTAGCGGCGTACGTTGGGATCTCGTTATCTCGTTATCCAAATGGCCTCATTTAAAAGAGAAAACCTCATGTTATGAAGGGCAATTACACATTAAGTGCTGTGTATAATTTTCATCTGCCTGATGGCCAGAGCCCCAGAGTTGTGTTTAACCTCGGACTATATAGGCCGGAGGCAGCGCAAGGGCTCAGGTACCGCAGTATGGTCTCCCCCTCTGAGTTCTGTGAGTTCTGTGCAGTGTAGTCTTTACCCTACTGAGGACCGTTCTGCTTTTACAGTTATACAGAAATGTGGACAGGTTATATGCAAAGGGGTAACAATAGCCATAGAAATCAATGCAATGGGGCAGCACGGTGGCTAAGTGGTTAGCACATCTGCCTTACAGCACTGGGGTCACGAGTTCAATTCCCGACCGTGGCCTTATCTGTGTGGAGTTTGTATGTTCTCCCCGTGTTTGCGTGGGTTTCCTCCGGGTGCTCCGGTTTCCTCCAACACTCCAAAGACATACTGGTAGGTTAATTGGCTGCTAACAAAATTGCCCTTAGTCTGTCTTGGTCTTTCTGTGTGTGTGTGTTAAGTGATTTAGACTATAAGCCCCAATGGGGCAGGAACTGATGTGAGTGAGTTCTCTGTACGGCGCTGCGGAATTAGTGGCGCTATATAAATAAATAGATGATGATGAAGTTGTTACACTGTCCCTATAGGTTTACATCACATGTACTGAATCTGATATACATTGATTTAAGCTGTCTCTCCTTTTGTATGGTAGGATCCGGCAGGCTGGGTTGAAGTTACGATTCTGCACAAATGAGTCACAGACCACACGAAGCCCATTCGTCCATAAACTACAGAAGTTTGGTTTCAGTATATCTGAGGATGAAGTTACTGCTCCCGGCCCCGCTGCAAGTAATATGATGCTGGAACGAGGATTGCGTCCTCACTTATTGGTCCATGATGGTAAGTGTGAAACGCAAGCGCATGATTGGCTACTTACAGGCTCATAGGAAATCAGGAAACCTCAGCCTTTACCGAGTGCCCATTCTTATAGTGCAGAGACTGATGAGTGAACGATACAGCTTGGTCACTGCAAAACATCTGCAGATATTAGAATGATTGTTTATACAAAAATATATTGTATATTCTATATCATTATTGTATATACAGATATGGGATCTATTACACAGCCCAACAAAAACTTTTCTTTTTCGTTGCTAAAGATATGTGAACGAATTTAGGGTGTTTTGTGGTTGTTCAATTCAAAAATGAAAGTATTTTTTTTCGAATTGGCTCTAGTTCTTGAGATAATGGATAACCTCAATTAATAGGGAACTTAGCCATAACGCGTGCATATGGGAATCTGACAGAACATTCTAGCAGGTGAGACACGCAAATATTCTACAGGGTAAAACTTGCCCTTAAAGACATAGGCATTTTAAATTTAGCTGTCAAAGTCGCCAGATATCGGCAAGTTGCAGAACTCACAGTTTAATACATTAACCCCTAGGTCAGCGTTGGCTAACCTGTGACAGTCCAGGTGTTGTGAAACTACAAGTCCCAGCATACCCTTCCAGCAATAAGGTGCTATATATTGGCAAAGCATGCTGGGACTTGTAGTTTCACAACACCTGGACTGTCACAGGTTAGCCAACGCTGCCCTAGGTGTTCACTCCGCGATCATTCTAGAATATTCCCCCTCCGTATATAAGTGAGCGATCACCCAACCAGCAGTCATTGGGCGGTTAACAGTTGGATATACAAAGTACCCTTGTTTTATCTGCTTATGGGATAGTAGGGCGAAGATCATTGGGGAAAAAGTGACATAGCTTTCAAGAGAAAACATGACTGTAGGTGCAGCAAACATCATTAACCAGCCATTGGTTGACAGGGAAAAAATTAATTCTCCCAGCACTCTATATCAAGCTGGGACTAATGAAACAATTTGTTAAGGACTTGGAGAAAGATGGCGGTTGCTTCAAATACATTTGTAGACCGTTCCCTGGACTAAGTTTGTAAAAACTAAAAGCTGATATCTTTGGTGGCCCTCAAATTCGTTAAACTTATCAAGGATTCTTCTGTCACAAAATGTATGAATAGTGTGGAAGCTTCTGCCTGGTGCAGTTATGTCTCCGTTGTCCAGAACTTCTCGGGTAACCACAAAGCAGACAGTTATAAAGAACTGGTGCAATGCTCACAATTTATAAAAATTTGGTTACTAATTTGAGCATAAAGCTGCACGTTATCCATAGCCGTGTACACAGATTTCCATATGATCCTGGTGATTTTAGTGAGGGACAAGGGGAGAGGTTTCATCAAGATATAAAGGTGATGGAGGAAAGGTATCAAGGCAGATGGGACAGACACATGATGGCAGATTATTGCTGGAGCCTCCAACATCATTGTCCTGATAACCCACATACAACGAAATCGTACAAACAGCTTTTTACTATACATTAATTGTAATTATCCGAATCGGCTTACTATTGGCTTACTATGCTCATCTTTCATTATACCGAATAAAATGCCATTATGTATTTCATGTGTTTACCTTTGTATGATTTGAGACCATTTCAAGTTGATTTGTAAGTAGCTCTGCCTGACCAATATTTTTTTTGCATTTCTATGTTTTTCAATGGGTTACCAATTATCTAACAAAATTAGAGCCAATCTAGCAATACCGATGTCATATTCGGAATCCGCACCACAGAGTTACCCCAAAATCACTCTCTTATGATTGCCAATAAAATGAGTGTTGACCAGTATTCTCTATAAAGCTGGGGACTTAGGGTTGTTCCGTAATTTGAAGCGTCATGCTGAAAACATGCTAAATTAAATCTATAAGTAACCATTGTCTTTTCACAAACTGCCCCTGGTATTTCCCTCCATATTACGTTTTAGCAGTGCTCCTCACAGTGACCAGAGAAGAAAACTCTCAGTGATTATGTTTGTGTGTTTGACACCAGAAAGCAGCAATTGGTTTACGCTTCTTCTGTTTGTTTTTCAGAACAGTTTGAATAAGGGATTTCTATATTAATGTAAACTTTCATTTTAGATTGTTTACACAGGGACTACATCTAAACATGTATCCTGAGAACCTTAATATATACAGATTACTCACCCTTCTTTAAAAAAAAAAAAATAAAATGCTCCTAATAATTTATTTGTGAGATTGTTGAAAGATATACAATAAATAAAAATAACACGATAAAGCAATGCACTAATGTCTGTGTAATATCTGTAAACACCGACCTCCTTCCTCACTACAGATCTTCTCCCTGAGTTTCAGTCCACTGATAAATCTGATCCTAACTGCGTTGTAATTGGAGACGCGGCGGAAAATTTCTCTTATCAGAACCTCAACAAAGCATTTCAGGTGCTACTCAGCCTAGAGAAACCAGTTCTCCTGTCTCTAGGAAAGGGGTGAGTGCCTTTGTTCCTTCTAATTCAATATATTATACTGCACAGCAAGGTTACAAAGCTTATTCTACCTGTATTTCCTATTGTCTCTTAGTGTATGATCTTAGTCTGCTTCTGTACTTGTATTTTTACACTGAAAGCAGCATATCGATTTGTTAGGAACCAAAGAGACACTTGGTGACCAATATTGGTTTCATATTGATCGATAGGCTGCATTGCCATTCATAGGGGGAATTCAATTGGCTGCGAGGTGCCGGAACGGTCCAATGAGACACGTTGTGGCAGAGATTTTAGTAACGTGATAGCCAGCAAGGTGCACAGTCGGACATCAGAACTAACTGAATCTGCCCTAATAATTACAGTATGCCCACACAATCCATTGAATGCTGCCAATATGTAGAAGATTGCTATCTAAACCTAAAATACTTTGTATTTATATTTTTCTTTAGACGTTATTATAAAGAAACTGATGGCTTGAAGATAGATGTAGGGGCCTACATGAAAGCTCTGGAGGTAAGCTGTGCTGTGTACACCATTGAACACTGGGGGCTCGTACACACTGACGGTGCAGAACAACGCTGGTCAGAAGAGCAGACAAATCCTTGTGCTTTGTCCTTGCTGTAACAGTGCCAGGGTCATTATCACATCTCCGTACTCCCGGCAGCATAGAGTACTGTGTTCTGAATGAGCATTCACAAACAACGCCAACATATGTCAGCGCTGTAGACAACATCAAGATTAATACATAGGAAACGATTTGTGTGTGTGTGTATAGGTCTATATGCTGACATTGCTGTTCCTTCTACTGTGCATGTCAAATTGCACTTAATAAGTACAAGCGTTAAATGCTTAATGTTCACCCTATATGTATGAGATCCTACACATTACACCTCAGTAATCCCTCTTCTATCTGTCAGTATGCCTGTGATATCACCGCCGAGGTCGTGGGAAAACCATCGAAGAACTTCTTCCTGTCCGCGCTGACAGAGATGGGAGTGTCGCCACATGAGGTAACATACATCCAACGCTCGTGCCTTAGTAACGAAACGCATGTATCATGCTTGTCCGTAACTCACAGGACTTCATTCAATTCAATAAATTAAGTCCTGCTCAGTACATGGGAAGGTCATATGTGTCATGTGCTACACTAGGAGCTAACACCCTAGAGTAGCACCAGGCAGAGGATCATTTTATTTATTTATATATATATATATATATATATATATATATATATATATATATATATATATATTATATGAGATAGTGGCCATAGTATTTGTTTATTGATAGTGTGCTGCAACTCCTAGTAAGTCATAGTCTGGTGCTTTCATGTTTTTATACTATAGCCCCATGTACAGAAAATTATTTTATCATAATCTAATCCCTGGTGCGGATCAAAGCTTGCACTGGGTATAATATATGATTAAATAAAGGGACTACCTCTAGTGAAGTGAGTAAATTGTACATTTAGTATAGTATTACTGGTGATGTAGTAATTATGTAGGTTGACTGACCAATTAGGATTGTTCTAACCCATGAAAATCACCATCTTACAGCATTTTCTGTCTTGTCAGCGACTGACTTCATGCTTTCAGTGAATTGCACGATGGATGCTTAGACATAGATCATAAGTAACCAGTGTCGTCTCAGTATTGGTCATGTCTCATTGTAATGAAGTGTCTCAGTGATGTCACAAAACGGCCTCCTCCATTGTGTGTAGCTGACATTACTTTAAATGGGGAATTCAGTTGGCACCGTGCTACTGTAAAAATAACGGTAGTAGAATTAACGCTGCGATAATCTGGGGGGAATTGAATTCCCCTCTAAAAGTGATTGTGATAGGTATAGTTCTCTGTGCTGGTAGAGTTTTACGACTTCACCTCCTCGTATTTTCTCTTCCATTTTGCCGGTCCCAGGCTGTCATGATTGGGGACGACGTGGTTAATGACATTGGAGGGGCGCAGAGCTGTGGTATCCGAGCTGTGCTGGTCAGAACAGGGAAATACAGGTTAGACCCCTCTTACTGGACACAAGTCTCTGTCTCTTGTTCTACCACATGACAGCGTGATCTTCCTCTCTTCCAGACCTAGTGATGAGAACCACCCGCAAGTGACCGCTGACGGATATGTGGATAACTTGGCCCAGGCAGTGGATGTCCTCCTAGCTTCAAGGGTAACTGACCAGTGACCTCACTAAGTTCTCTACAACAAACCAGCAGAAGTGCCTTGAATGTGTCGTTTCTGGATGATGTCTTTAGGATAAATTATAGAGTTCTATAATTAATGTAGTGTTGGAGGACAATGAAAGGGAAGTATCTAGAAATTAAATGTAGTAGGTGAATGTTTATACCTTTCTGTGGGGATAATGTGTATTCCCCTGAATGCATCACTTTGTGAACCAATACTTTAGCTAAAAGTGGTTCATGAGCCATTAATGGTTTGTAAGATCACCCTTTTATCAGGAGCTGCTGAGATCCATTGCTGTATGTCTTGGTGATGGGATATATTAGTTTGTTTTTTAAATATTAAACCTGCAACTGTAACCTTCTCTCGTGGGCGCTTTCTATTATTGCATTTTGTTTCTTTTGCTCTCGCATCATAGTTGGGTAAGTGGTTAAAGCTGTTTCCATGACAACAGAACTTTAATAATCAAGGAAGATAACTAGTGGGTGCAGATTATATCACTTTCCTAATGGGCCTGACTGAGCACCGGCTGTTGAAGTTTACATGTGTAATTCAAGTGCTGCTTTATGGTGTTCTTCTCTGTTCTGGTACTTAAGGCCTACAAATTACATAGAGAGGCCTGAAAGTCTTTGTTATACCTCTGCTTTGCTTTCCACACAAAGCATAAAACACTTACATACCCTGAAGCTTCTAACTAGGCAAGAACAAAGTTATTAATCTATACATTTCTCAAAGCTCTTTCTTTCCATGTCTTGGTTTGTCACAGCAACATCCGTTTAGGAGTGGGTTGTGGACAATGAAATTGTGAAGCACAGCATAAATAATTTGACTAATTCTTCTTAAATACATATTAGATATTATATGTAATGTACAGGTATGGGGGTATTTAGAGAATAGTGATCACAACGTGGAAGCATTTGATTTGTGCGCCAATAAAAAGTTTTGGAACTAAGCTACAAAAAGTATGGAGCTATTTATCAAAAGAATAAAAGCCAGTGGATTTAAGATTTTTTCCTATATATCAAAGCACAGGCTGGTAAGGACTATGGCTGGTGTGGGCCTTCAGTGAAGTTTCCCCGCTCAAAACATGAAGAAACCTTTTTAACAAGGACAGCAGTGATACAAGTAACTTTTTTAATTAGAGAAATTCCGGCGAATGAAGACTCTTCATTATGGAGGGGTCTTGATAAATAGACCCTTATGCATTTTAGAAGGACATTTAATCAGCCCAGGTAAACATTTAATCTCTGAAATAAAGGCATGGAGACCAAATGGGAATTTGTTTTAAATATATCTTCTATACATACTGTTAAAAGTACATACCATATGGGGACAACATTTGTAGGAATAAATAGCAATGTGGATAATTAACAAAATATTTGAAGTAGTATTAGAAAAAAAGAACATTTAATTTGTTAAAACGAGAAGGGACTGGAAAACGAATGATGGAAATACAAGAAGTGCAAAATATGTCAAAAGGAAATCACATTAGTAAAGATGGGAGTTGGAAAATGTATTGCTCAATATAATAAGTTTAATCCTAAACAACAGTTTGGGCAGCTCATTGTAACAAGGACATAGGAGACCTGGAGAGGATGCAGAGGAGGACAACTCCATACGTAAATGGAATGGAAGGATTTCATTATAATAAGTTTAGGAAACTGTGTTTGGTTACTTAGGGAAATGTGTCTTAGAGGTGACCTAGTTACAATGTGTAAATATACAACACATAAAGTCACTTCAAAGATTTGTCTAATGATCTTTTTATATTTTAGACAGAGGACAAGTGATCATTGGTTGTAAATGAAAGAAGGACAATATCATCACATAGGGGTGATTGATTGATTGACTGAATTTATCATATTGCCATTTTTGGGTTCGGGATGGAGTTTTTCTTTCCCCTTTGGGACTAATTTGGCAACTGTGAAACTGGGGTTTTTTTTTTGCATTCCTCTGGATCATCATAATTAGAAATTCTGAAAGGTTGAACTCTATGGACCTGAGTCTTTTTTCCACCTTACTAAACATGTAAAACATGTGTCTTAAATGTACTTTGACACTGATAGTCCAAAATAATGTAAGTGAATGGACCTGTATACAAATACACTTTTTGATAAGTGTTCTCTTTGTTTTGCATCAATTTCAAAATTGCCTGCAGCATTCAGAAGCATTAAATCTGGGTAAAATACAATGCAGTTCTATGGAAAAGTTCAATGAGTATGTGGTCCATTGTACTGAAGTTATGAGACAAGTTAGTCAATGCTCTGTTAAAGTAAGAACAATTTACCAAGTTTCTGCTCTTAACAAGAGTTGTTTATCAACACCTATGTATACGAGCAAAAAAATATAGATGTGAATGTTAATAGTGGGTCTTTTATACAAGTCCATTTTGTATATTCAGTTTAGCAGGATCTACTTTAATAGTTTTAATCTACAAAAGAGTAGGAAAGGGGTGACTCTGATATTGATGACTGTCAGTACCGTTTCCCACCAAGGTAGCGTAAAGAAGGTTGAAGTGCTCCCCTTACTTGTCATTCCTATTGATCCGATAAATAGGTTGTTTAAATCTGTGCAGCTTAGAAGAATCACTGTACTATTCTTTGCCGAGTTTCTGGGATGGCTGTGCTGACTGTTCTAGAGAAATTAATTATTGCATTGGGAGATAAGTATTCTATGTTGGTTACACAAAGCCAGATCTGGTCATTTGGCCAAATTGACTACACATGTGGTGGGCCGAAACACACAGATATGGCCAGTTAGCAACTAGGATGATTCACTGGACCACAGGAGTTCTCCAGTAGTGTCATTGACTTATAAAGGCAGACATGATGATATGGACATTGGCAGTGATCAAAGTGGAGAAGTGGCGGTATGGGAATGTAAATGAATGGAATTTGATAGTGTTACAATGAAGGCAGTAGGAGAAGTGGTGGTATGGCATACCTCCATATACACCCCCACTTTGACCACTGGTAATTGGACAGTTTGATTTAGGAACATTTAATGTTAACAATTAGATCGATTTTCACCTTCAGATTTTTGGACAGAAAATTTGGTTTCATCCCCTTCAATTTTTAGTTTAAAAAAAAAAATAAGTGAGGAATGTTTTGAAAAGTAAATAAAGGCCAATCAGACCAGATAATAAATCAGATCATATAATTTCTCTCCAGGCCAACGAGGTTAGCACTGATATAGCTGGAAAAGAAGCCCTTGTGCAATGTACAGCCCATAAGTAATGATTCAAGTAGTTGTACAAAAGGAAAACCATAAGGCACAAAATAATGTCACATTTATAGTACTTTGGGAGCAACATGGTGACCACAAAGACAGCTAACACCAATGCCCAGGTTTTATCTGCTTTAAATAATAAAAGTTAAAAAAAACTTATGCCAGAGAATTTGACATCTGTATAGTACATGACACCTATGACTGCTCTGTTATCTTTCTGAGTGCCACCATTCTGCTCTCTCTCCCGTGACACTGTATGTTTATTGCATAGCCAGACCCTCCAACATGGCCCCATTCACCTAATATAAAATGGTTTGAATTATCTGGACTTCGACATTTTTCCATCAGTTTATTGAATTAAACCCTCTTTTTTGAAAATTGGTATGAATAGCAAAAAGAGTATTATATCACTAAGATAACGAGTGAAGCATAGTAAAGTTTCCAACTTCTTTAATTAAATTTCCTACGCCGATTTAAGATGTCTACAGGCTGCCCCGTTACGAATATTAGTACTACCAACAAAATGGCTGCCTCTGTTGAGGCGACAGTTACAATTAATTATACGCGTTGCATACACATCTCTGTTTCCAGGGCAACTGCCTATGCTGTGGTCGCAAGTACCTAGCAAACGCGTTCCCATAATGCAACGCGTGGGTGACGCGAAATTATAACGCCAGGGTATAATATTTTTTTCTTGAAGCGGGATCCTGTTATATCGCATTGTTTATTCCCGGTTCTAATAACATGAGTGAGACCGAGTTCTCTTCCTCAGCGCTGGGAACCAAAGAACAGTGAGTACACCCCTGAGGCCGCCTGGGCGCCATATCGGTACACCCACAGACAAGCACATGGAAGCTCCTGCTAGGTGTCTTCTACAGTCATTTCACTTATGATTATACTTAGACGTTTGTGGCTTCCTTCACAAATAAATATATCTTCATATGGTCATTTCCTCTTATTCTTAGATGTTTTAAAATATTTGGGTGTGGATTTATCTCTAATGGATCCCCAGACATATTAAAAGGAATGTCAATTGAATATACACTCTTATGTATTACAAAAAGTCCTCACCTAACCCTATATATTATATCTTCCAGACAGTTATTGATAAGATACTTTGTCATGTTTTCTATGTGGAATGACAGCTGTTTGTCTACATTGCATCACTTATGTAGTGAAGTACAAGTATGGGACATCTGCAAATTATTTATTGTGTGGGTTTAGGGGGTATGAAAAAAACATGCTGCTGCTTCTTGACATTTTTGCATTGCTATACCCTTTATAGGGTATGGCAATGCTGTAATTCCACAGAACATCACTTGTGTAGTGTGATACAGGTATGGTAGAGAGCTGACTTTTTGGAATATACACAAAAGTGTAATCTACTACCCTTATATTCTTGACATTCTTTTTAGCAGACTGGTGCCGTTATTCCTTTTAGTATTTCCCTATTTGTTTACAGTGCAATTGTCTGGAAGTGTAAAAACTCCCCAACAAAGTAGGAGGTAAAGTGAGTTGGATGTGTGTATTAATTTAGCGCAAAATAGATAAGTGAACACACAGGGGAAATCTAATATGTAGTATACTGCACATGGTAAACTGTAAAGTCTTTCTCCATATAGCCAGTATACTGCCATATAGCCCCACTATTAGCCTGTTATAGCTAAAATACCTTTGTATAGCCTCTTCCTCGTGATCCAGTGTACTGTATCCGGTTCTTGGGAGCAGTGATAGAGGATGGCAGTCATTTCTCTTGTCGTTGGGCTTTACCCCTCTCCCATATGTTTATCTAAAGGTTGAGCATAGTTATGTAACAGGAGTGTGAGCGGGATGGCGACATAGACAAGTCGGCAAATGACATAAAAACTGGTGATTGTGATCGTCACCATTTGAAACTACCCAAGATGGACCAAGTCACCAAGAGAGAGTGAGACACGGTCCTAAACCATAAGAGTAAGCAGGTATTATAGTAATTTATTTGCCAGCTATCCCAGGATTTAAAGATTTTTCCTGTTTTTCAATTCTGACCAACTGCTCAGTAACATTATTATTTTGTATACTGTATACATTTTTCAGTTACTGTGATTATACTTTGAGATTTATAAGTGATTTAGGAAAAAGGAGTATTTAAAATACCAAAACACAGATCAGGATATGTAATGATGAGGATTTTGGCCCATTAAGTTCTGCCAGGACAGTCCTGTGTGTGACATCTTTATATGCACTTGTTCAGCAAAGTGTCCTGAATTCTGCAATATGGGTAACCTATTTATTAGTAATGTGAACTCTGATTTTTGAATCTGGTGGAATATGTGTTCAGTTTTAAATATTTTCTACCTCACTTTAAATTACAGACATGAGAAAAAACTAAACTGCATATAATGTGTTTCAGAAAGATTTGCAGTTATGTGTGAAACAATTTTCTCACTTTGCCAAATTGTTTCCTATAGCTGGGATGTAGTTTACAGTCGGGAACTGCAAACGTTCCAAGAATATGGTGATGAAGGAGAGATCTGGTGAGTGAAAGATAATATTGTGTTGTAGAGTGTTCCATGTTGTGTGGTGTGACTTTGTATGTTAGGTGATAAGGTACCGTAGTTATTTTACCATAGTGTGTTAGTCCATGCACTCTAAAAAGAAAAAGTGTGTGTGTGTGTATATATATATATATATATATATATATATATAATTTCTCCTCTATTTTACTTTGTAGTATTTACTACTGTATGAATTTGTTAATGGTAATATAGCCTTCTTTTTAATAGGTTTGGAGAAGGTAGCATAACCCGAGTAGTCCGATGGCTAAATGCACAAAAAGTACCGCTTACATCTTCAATCCTTGACATTGGCACTGGAAATGGCATGTTATTGGTAGAATTGGTAAGGGAATAATGATGCAGTATATTCGTAAATGCACATTGCCGTTGAAACAATATGTAGGATGTTGGAGTTTCATACGGCAATATTAATTGTGGCTTAAACCAGTAATTTACACCATAATAAAATAATGTGGTCTCTGTTTAAATTGCAGGCAAAGTCAGGGTACAGCAAACTCCTGGGTGTGGATTATTGTGCAGATGCGATAGCGCTTGCAAGAAGTATATGTGAGAAGGAAGGAGTTTCCCAAAGTATACATCTACAGGTAAGAATCCTTCAGGAACTGCTTTGCAGCTTGAACAGGTTATACATAAAAGACAAGTTTAAGATTCGTTTCCCTATTAATTTTTATTTTTTTTAAAAAATGCATTCCACTACCCTTTCTCATAATATTATTATTGTGTAAGTGGGCAGCTTAGTGGTTAGAACTTCTGTCTCTAAGCACTGGGTTCATGAGTTTGATTCCCAACCATGGTCTTGTCTGTGTGGAGTTTGTAATTTCTCCCTTTGTTTGCATGGGTTTCCTCTGGGTGATCCAGTTTACGCCCACACTCCAAAAGCACACTAGTAGGTTAATTGGCTGCTATAAAAATTGACCTTAGTCTGTGTGTATGTTAGGGAATTTAGATTGTAAGCTCCAATGGGGCAGGGACTGATGTTCTCTGTACAGCGCTGTGGAATTAGTGGCGCTATATAAATAACTGATGATGAGTCTCAACCATGGGTTTCTCAAATCATCTAGGACCACAGTGACCATCCAATCAGGGGTTGGATGTCACTTCAAAACACATTGTCTGATCGCTTATTCTTCTGGCCAGCAAAGGTCTCCGCAAATGGTTGGGTTTTTATGGGGTGGACCCCTATAAAAGTACCATTATGGGGAAAAGGAGATGTTGCGTCAAGTTTTCAAAATATATTTTTTTCGTTTTCAATTGATGTGTAGAGTGTGTGGATTATCTAAACCGAATTATACTTTCAACAACAGAGGTCAACATGTTTGAAACAACAAATCCAATGGTGCCGATAACTTGTCAAAAATATTTAAGGAATTGAGGGTGTCCAACATTTTGATTGATCTGACAAAGGGAACCCTTTCATTGAACTTGAATTAAAATGGACAGGATTTTTCCAATGACATTTAATTCAGGATTTGGCACCAATAGTTTTAAAATAATTTTGTTATATATGTGGAATGTTGTTGCAGATTTACAAATAGTGTTTTTATTTATAATTTAAGGCCCCTATAAACAGACCTATCCATGAGCCTGAATTCCTGATCAATTTGACAAAGAATGACCAAGCGCCAATTCACGGCGTCATTATTTAAAACAGCAATTTTATTGAAGGCAAAGGTCTTCTGTACACTACTGATTTCCAAGAGTATTTCAGAACCCAACACCCGTATTGTAGAAATACATTTGTGGATACTGCCCTGCAGTAATTGTTATCGTGTTATTTTAGGTTGTAGATTTCCTGGGCACATTCGGTCCTTCAGAACTGTTTGACATCTGTCTGGATAAAGGCACCTTTGATGCAGTCAGTCTGGATCCTAACGGAGGTGAAGACAAACGCAGCCAGTATGTGCAGACACTTTGTAGGATTTTGAAACCAAATGGTTTTTTTATCATTACGTCCTGCAACTGGACTAAAGACGAGCTGCTGGCACAATTTGGAGAAGGTAAAATTAGTTTGTGTAATATATTGTGTAATATATAATATATGTTGTTTTATTGTACAGGGTCGTAGTTTCTCGCTGATGGTTTTTCACAACAATAAGAAATAAAAAGCTTCTGCTTAGAACACAGAGGAATGTGGCAGTCTGTGCTTCAAAGTCATTGCATATTCTGCAAGAGATTGTACATTTCTTGCTGACAGAACGTACTGATGTTACCTGGTTGGTGCAGTAGATGGTTGGGTGGATGCCATATGCATTGGCTGCAGGATATGCTGATGACCAGACCTTACAATGGCTTAGGCATTTTTATAACTAATCTGCAAACTAAAGGAGGTAAGGGGGGGGGGTGGTCTATTAGGAAAATGTGAATTAATCCATGAGGAACAATACAAGTTTGCATTAGAAGTGTTGTGGGGAGGGGAGGGGTTCAGCTTGGTGAGGGTTAACTGGTACACTCTTTGCAGGAAATTTACTTTATGTAGGGGATCATTAAAGAGAATTGCAACCCAAAACTGAAAATTTGGTGGGTCCACTGACATGTTGTGTGCTCCGGCCGCTGCTCACTTCGTTCCTTCCTGCTGCCAATGGCGGAGTGTTGTCTGATGTCTACACGCTGCCTGTTTGAACAAAGACCTCCTGGGGGTATATTTACTAAACTGTGAGTTTGAAAAAAAGGAGATGTTGCCTATAGCAACCAATCAGATTCTAGCTGTTATTTTGTAGAATGTACTAAACAAATGATAGCTAGAATCTGATTGGTTGCTATAGGCAACATCTCCTCTTTTTCAAACTCGCAGTTTTGTAAATCTAGCCCCTGGTCGGAAGGAGTGAGGAGAGCACCGCAGTATCTGCAGCACTCTCCTTGCTCCTGCCGACCAAGTCTCTTTTTCAGACAGGCATTGTGTGTTGTTGGGGGACCTGCTGGTTTTCATAATCACCGGATCCCATGTAAGTAATCTTGTGGGACGCTGATCCTTTTGAAGGCTTTAAGAGCTCCTTCAGTAGCAAGCGAACAAGATAGGACCTGTACAACAAATGCTCAGCAGTACAGTGACCAGGCACGAGGTATATTCTTGCTAAGCACCGTGGCCTGCATGTGGCTATGGGCATGTGGGCACTCTATATCCCATAGTGGACTCATTCTAGAGATTGTGAGCTACAGTGCAGTGATGGGGGTCGCCTCTAGACTATAATGCTGAAAGCAGCAGAGCTTGCATCCATGGTTGATGAAAAGGTCTAGTTTCTGAGAAATGTTTTGTTCGTACAGTATTACATTAAAAGTAGACAAGTGTTCCACCATTTTTGTTTTGTTATTTGACCATTGGAGTTTTATTGATGGTACTTCACTATTCTTCTTTGACAAACAAGCATTCATATAGACTACAGATAATTAATATTTGTGTTAATTTACAGGCTCACTTAAATCTATTTTTCTTAAAAGAGTTATCCACTTTTGGAGAAACCTATTCCACTCTCTGGTCAGCCAGACCAACCTCGCTCTACAGGAGCCCAAGTGCTGAAGGACTCAATCTGTCCCGTCCTCTTTTTAATAGAGCTTTATACGTTCCCCACCCCTGAATAAAACAAAGGGCTGACAAGGGAAGGTGGTGGATATGTTGAAGATAAGGAATTTGAAGACTAGAGGGCAAAGATAAACCCTGATTGTACAAATATATTTAGTATAGATAAGGTGTCACTTGATCTCAAACTAAAAGTAGAGAAGTCATTATGTCCAGACTGTATACATTCAAAAGTACTAAAAGACCTAAGAGTAGTGATTGCCCAAACCAATCGCTGCTGACAGATATAATTCCAGGAGATTAGGAAATCTAGATCCTTCACACAATAACGGTAGTAGGGAAGAATATGATAAGTATAGATGTGCGAGTCTCACATCAATATTGGGGAGATTAATGGTCACTTTTTAAAGAAAGAAAAAATTGTTCACTAGAGTCAACCAAATTCCAAGATCAAGGGCAGTGTGGACTTACTGTTGAGCTTTTATGTCAAATCTACTGGAGCTTGTTAATTTTGCAATTTAAGTGATATAGGGTGGACATAGCCTATTTGGATTTTAGCATTTCCTATGGTGCCCCATAATAAACTTACGCAGACACTGAAAATAATGGAATGGATTAAAGTTTGGTTAAGGACAGGAGTGTTGTAGTCTGTGGGGTTAGCCAAGCGAAGTAACTCTGAGATCAGGACTGGGTCCTTGTTTAGTACATCGGTGATATACTTGTCCACAATGGAAGGTCTTCTTACAGATGATGCAAAAATTTGTAATGGGGCTGAGGGTTTAGTCAAAATAGAAGAATGGACAGAAGTGTGCAATCTGAAATCTTCAAAATGTAAAATGGTGCACGTGGGACACACAAATCCCAAAGTAGAATGCAGAACAATTGGTGCTGCAATACGAAAATCAGAGGGCAGGGCCCTAGGGGTTGTACTTTAGATGATATGAAGGTTAGCAAGCAGTGGGAAACATCAGTAGAATAGCTGATTGCATAGGAGAAGACCTTCACCTTGGTGTACAGTTCTGGACGTCCTATCTAACATAGTACATTGGTATTCATTGAATAAATACTGAAATGGTACAAGGACTACATAATAAAACCTGCCAGAAAAGACTTTGAACAGATGAACATGTACAACTTAGAGGAGAAAAGGGACAGAAATGAAATGAGAGAAACATTCAGATATATCATAGTATTAAGAGAGTCCAAGGGCTATATTTACTAAACTGCAGGTTTGAAAAAGTAGAGATGTTGCCTATAGCAACCAGTTCTAGCTGACATTTTTTAGAATGTACTAAATAAATAACTAGAATCTGATTGGTTGCTATAGGCAGCATCTCCTCTTTTTCAAACCTGCCGTTTAGTAAATATACCTCCACTAAGCAGTACTTCTAAAAAAATAATAGGATTCCAAAAACAGGGCTTGTTAATTTGGGAGGGGAATTGTTAAGCCCACACAATAGCCAAACCTACCCTTATTAAAATAAATACAAATCTAGGCAGTGACATGGTTAAACTAGACAGACCAATACCTTGGGACATTCTCATAAACACTACTTGAGGCCCCAGAATGGTGTGCTCCTATTTTGTGTAGGTAATGGGTACTCTTTAGGTTGGTCTGCCTGACTTACCTTGTGATTCTGTATGTGTTCTGTGGTTCATCTTACTGTTTTTATCTTGTAGAGTTTGAAATGAAAGATGAGCTGCTCACACCTACCTTCAGTTTCGGAGGACACACAGGTCGTAGTGTTACAGCTCTCGTGCTCCAGAGGAGGAATTGCTCCTGAAACGAGAACAATATTTTCTTATGTGTAAATTATTCTCTCTGCCACACTGGACCAGTACCACTGGCTAACTCTGTAAATGCTGGCATACTTTATTCAGAAAACAAGTTGGTGGAAGTGATTTTTACAATAAGGATCAGAACCGTGGACAAGAATCTCTTAATACGTCCCTCCTAGTTCATATGATGGTGGCTGTGGACAACCAGTAAGCATCATGATGAGTCAATTAAGATTGTTTTAAAAACAAAACTTGTTTTATATCTAATATTAAATGTCTGCACTTCACAAATGGGTTGGCATTGTACATCTGCTTAAGAGGTTTTGGATGGCTTATTTTGATCCAGATTCTGAAATAAATAAATTTTGTATGTATTATAAACTTCTTTTTATTTTTCCCGTGAGTTTGTCTGTAAAGGAGAAATAAAAGTTCACTTTTCAAACTTTGTAGGAAGGACCCTCATGCTTCCCCCATCCCCAAAGCGTATGGAATTTTAAAAAGAACAACTAAACCCAAAAGACAAGTTACTTTACAAATATATATGTTAAACTTCCCATATCTTGATATCTTCTGTTGTTATTTAGTCACGACAAAAGGGATGGTTCTATGGCACCTGTCTCCTGTTTTATCAGGGAAAATCTTTCCTTGCAATCACAGCTTTACATCAGATATCTTCAAATCTGATCTGTTCCTGAAATGTTTACAAAGGCCTCTAGACCTTTCTTGGGCTGGGGATTGGGAGACCACTAATGCCTGGTAAGTAATACAATGGTGGATATCAGATGTACACAGTGGGCTAAGACTTTCCTCTGGTCTGCAAATTTTCTGAAAACTCACCTCTTCAGGCATGCTTATAATAGAAAATTCTTCAGCCACCCTCTTAACCTCACTAGGTTACCCTATTACCACTCTTTACACAATTCACACATGACAACAACCCTCTGACCAACATTGCTGTGTGACTGGATCACATAGCATACACATCACTTTTTACATTTGCAATCTGGCTGGACCAATGTGCAGTATGTAGATTTAACCTCATGTACCCGACTCCCATTGACCTATAGATTGTAAGCTTGCGAGCAGGACCCTCTTACCTCTTTGTCTGTTTTACCCAGTATTATTTATTACTGTATTTCTCCCCAATTGTAAAGCGCTACGGAATTTGCCGGTGCTATATAAATAAAATGATGATGATGGGCTGCACACAACCCTCCCTTTTCAAGTAAGGAGATTCCACAACTGCAGGCGGTATTAGATATACTCTAGCAGAATATATATAACCAACTAAGCAAGATAGGCAGATGGTTCTATTAGCAAAAATGTCCCTTTGGGTCTATTGGGTATAATTAAAGGGATGCAAAAGTGAGCTTTTTCTTTAAAGTGTCCTTAAACTTGCGGACCTATATGTATTATTTTACATAAATAAAATGAATTTATCTGCACGTATGTATATATTAAACACTTATTTACAAGGCAAGCCCACGGATACTAATTATATTATCGGCACAATAGTTATGAGTGAATGCTTATGGTAGGACATAGTTCAGGATCCTAAATTATCCCAGCACCATGGGCACAGCGGATATTCTAAATCAATAGTCAAAGCTGTCTGTAGTGTTGTAATCATGTACAGCTTTGATTACCAATAAGGTTGTGTTTGGAAAATGATGATTTCTTGGGGCTAATTGGTAAGATTAGAAATGTGGCAGCCTTTGTACAGTCTGCTATTACTTACATGCAAAACTATGGTCAAACAATGCTCAACTTAGGGCTAGATTTACTAAACTGCGGGTTTGGAAAAGTGGAGATGTTGCCTATAGCAACCAATCGGATTCTAGCTTTCATTTATTAAGTGCATTCTATAAAATGACAGCTAGAATCTAATTGGTTGCTATAGGCAACATCTCCACTTTTTCCAACCTGCAGTTTAGTAAATATACCCCTAAAAGTTTGTTTCTTCATACATATTGACAGTGTGTTTGGCTCCATTTACCACAACATTCAAACTCTGCAAGCTGCATTTTTGTTATTACTTTTCTTGTATGGAAGTGGCAGCCACATTTTTCAGTGGGCCACATGAAATATCAGTACTTTTACCACTCAGTTCCACAGATAAACTATATGGGTTCATGGAATAATAGTGTCATTTGGAACAATGTATATGTAAAATTAAAAAACATAAACATGTACATGCACTTTAAATGCATGTATCAATAAACCAATCAAAGGGATGATCACTCATGTCCTATGGATGGCAGAAAACTACCACAGAACGCTGCAATGCTGAGAAACAACTCTGGATAATATAGAGGCAGTGATTAAATGATAAGGATTTTAAGAATATACTTGAAATATGTTTTAACTTGGGTAGTAAATAAGTAAAATGGGTAATTATGACCTTCAGTGTTCCAAATCATTGTGATTATATCACAATGCGCAGCGGAATCCTTGTGGCGCCTTATAAATAAATGATAATAATAATTATATAACTTCATCTTCTATTCGGTCCATGATGCTGGAGTAATACAGAACTCTGACCTATATCAGAGCTGTAACTCTATATTTTTTAGCGCCTGTGGCAAGAAACAAAAACGCCGCCCCCCTAGCTGTTAAATTTAACCAAATGAACCAAAAATATTCATAAACTGCACCCCCCTCACAGTTGCACCATTGGTGGTCGTCCCCCTAGTTATGCCCTAGTTATGGCCCTGACCTGTATAATTGCAGTTAAATATCATGGATAATGGGCAGCCTCTTAGTAAGGTAGTAACAAACAACTACAATAGCACACATTTTAATTCAATGTAATAACAGATATTAGTTTATGATCCTAAGCAACTTAATACTGAATTACAAATTACTGTGAAAACTAAATAAAACCACCAATTGCATACAGTTTAGTTTTATTTGCATATATAATTTCTTTTGTATTGGATGACATGATTTGACACAATTTTGGAAACATTTATGAACTTTGAACCTAGAAGGCATCATAGCAGAGGCAGGCATCCTGTTGTAGTGGGACTACAAGTCCCATCATGCTCTGCTATCAGTCTATGCTGGGACTGGCTGTTAGCCATGGGAAGGGGGAGCCAGTCACGTGTTCCATTACAAACTACAGCTCCCAGCATGCCCCGCTGCGGGGGACGCGAGACGTCATGACAGGGCGGCGGCGCGCTGCGCAGTGGGAGGGAGCGGGTTCACCATCATGGCGGCTTCCATTTCGGGTTATACGTTCAGTTCCTTGTGTTATCATAGCACTAACAGCAGCTCGGATCACGTAAGTGCCGGAGAGCCGGGTGAGACGGGGCCCGGGGGCTGAGCCGGAAGCGGGTGACTGTCACTGGGGAGGAAGTGGTTGGGGAGCTGTGATTCGGGTGATGACAGTGAGCAGCACCGGGCGGTTGGGTGTCAGGGTGTGGCTGACCTCCTATCAGCCCCATGTCATCCATTATTACACCGAAGTCCTGTCATTTATATAGGAGGACTCAGTATAAGTATGTGGCCGGTGTCAGTCCTGTAGAGGAAGCCGCATCACATAGTATTATTATGTCATGTACGTGTCTATGTCTTGGCTGTGTCATATCTATAGGGGATCTTCATAGGTTTATTATGTCCTGTGTCATATCTATAGAGGACTTCATAGGTGTATTATGTGTCTGTCATGTGTCATATCTATAGAGGACTTCATAGGTTTATTATGTCATGTGTCATATCTATAGAGGACTTCATAGGTTTATTATGTCATGTGTCATATCTATAGAGGACTTCATAGGTGTATTATGTGTCTAGGTCATGTGTCATATCTATATGGGATCTTCATAGGTTTATTATGGCATGTGTCATATCTATAGAGGACTTCATAGGTGTATTATGGCATGTACATGTCTGTCATGTGTCATATCTATAGAGGACTTCATAGGTGTATTATGGCATGTCATATCTATGGAGGACTTCATAGCTTTATTATGGCATGTGTCATATCTATAGAGGACTTCATAGGTGTATTATGGCATGTGTCATATATATATATATATATATATATATATATAGGACTTCATAGGTGTATTATGGCATGTCATATCTATGGAGGACTTCATAGCTTTATTATGGCATGTACATGTCTATGTCATGTGTCATATCTATAGAGGACTTCATAGGTTTATTATGGCATGTGTCATATCTATAGAGGACTTCATAGGTGTATTATGTCATGTGTCATATCTATAGAGGATTTCATAGGTGTATTGTGGCATGTGTCATATCTATAGAGGACTTCATAGGTGTATTATGTCATGTGTCATATCTATAGAGGACTTCATAGGTGTATTATGTCATGTGTCATATCTATAGAGGACTTCATAGGTTTATTATGGAATGTGTCATATCTATAGAGGACTTCATAGGTGTATTGTGGCATGTGTCATATCTATAGAGGACTTCATAGGTGTATTGTGGCATGTGTCATATCTATGGAGGACTTCATAGCTTTATTATGGCATGTACATGTCTGTCATGTGTCATATCTATAGAAGACTTCCTAGGTGTATTATGTTATATGTTATGAAGTGATATAAAAGGGAGTTGGGATCTGCGCTTCCCACAAGTGTCTACAAATGGTTGGCTGCCTCAAGGAAAAGTGAGGGGTGGGCTTCAACCCTCTAGAATGGAATAAATACAGAAAAAAGAGGGGACCCTGTAGCGCCAAATGTCAAAAACTGGTGTATGTGTAAGAAATGTCCACTTTATTGGTACATAAACAAATAATAAATAGCAATCGCATATGATGCAACCCCAAGTAATGTAAAACAGCAGTGCTGATATATATGATGTAAGTTGCAGTAATCCATTTCAATGCGGGTAATCAGTTAAAAGCTTACATATAGTCTCTAGATACTATAGAATGCAGATGTCACAATGTTGTAAGAAGCAATGATGGATAAACACGGTCTCTCTGTGTGGAGGTAATCGAATCCAATGGGTGAAATCGTTAGTCCCAATATCATAGGAGTCAATATTAACACTTCCACAGGGAAAAGGATTCAATTGCGTGTAATTTCCAAAGTCATACTGACTAAAAATGTCCTGTTGAAGCAGTCCCGTATGGAGTGTATTACAGCAAAGATACACTGGTGTTAAGAGAACAATATGGTAAACAACAATGGTGAATAAATACTCTCTCTCTGTTTGGAGTGAATAAACTCCAATGGGTGAAATGGTAAGTCCCAATGTCAGAAGAGTCAATTTCAACACTCCCACAGAGACAGAGTTCAGTAGCGTGTACATTCCAAAAAAGTAATGACTTGAACCTCCTGTTGTAGCTGTAGGGGACAGCTACAACACCCCAAACGGAGAGACAGTATTTATTCACCATTGTTTTACATTACCTGGGGTTTCATCATATGCGATTGCTATTTATTATTTGTTTATGTACCAATAAAGTGGACATTTCTTACACATACACCAGTTTTTGACATTTGGCGCCACAGGGTCCCCCCTTTTTTCTATGCCATGTGTCATATCTATAGAGGACTTAATAGGTTTATTATGGCATGTGTCATATCTATAGAGGACTTCATAGGTGTATTATGTGAAGTATGTGTCTATGGCATATCTCTTTAATGTAACATTTTTGTATGATTTGTCCATGTGCAGATTTGTGATGAGGATATGGGATTGCATTGGTTCAGTTTATGCCCATCAGTGGTGCACTTGGTGACTGTTATGTTTCAATAGGTGTAGTTTCTGTAGTAGGTTGTGTGTGCCCTTAGTTGTTGGCATTCCTATAGAAGAATACACTCTCTGCCAAGTATGTCTGCTTAGTCAGATTCATAGAAGAATACACAGGGCCAGTGTCTAATAATTCTGTAGTGTCATTAATAAGTATAGTATGTGTTTGTGTTACTGTGCAGAGATATCTGTGACAATGGGCCCTTCTATACTTCCTCCCAGCTGTGCCCCTTTCAGATTAAAATTTCATGTCTTCCAAATGACCCTTCTTGGGTCTAGTATAAATCTGTATAGATGCAGTTTTAATATCCTTGATAGAACACCAACATATTAAGCAGCGATTCACAGAGAATATAATTCACACCAATCCCTGTCCTAGTGGAGCTTATAGTCTAAATTCTAGAGGAAACCCACTCCGCAGTGGAAGAACACACCAACTCCAGACAGATAGTGACCTGGTTAGACTAGAACCCATGACCCCGCACCACTGGTTCCTAAATTTATATTGGCATATGTTTAGTGATGTTTGTAGCTGTATATTATGATAGGACATATGTATCAGTTTTTATTAGACGTACTTTATATTGGTCATTCGCCAATTTTGCAAGTTATAACATGACTCGTGTATGTGATTTTTATATCTGAAAATGTTAACAAATAAAAAAAAAGATTTGTTGGAAAAATGTGAAAGGTAAAAGTTTTTGAAATATAATGGCATAAAAAAAGCAAAAAAGTTCTACAAATTGTTAAAGGTTAAGATAAAAATATTTCTTGAGTTTTAAAATAAAAAGAATGTCATTTAAATGGAACACTTTGTGTTTTGTTCTTTTTACATTGTTTTTACTTATATCTGTAAATAATGACAGTATTATGATCTGTGTGCACATCCTAGTACATACGTGTGCTCCACTGACCTAATACTAGGTTAGTTGTCTGCGTTTTTAGAGATGATGTTATTGAATCCTTTTTATATTGTCTTGGAAAACGGGACCACCACATAGATTTAGGTTTGGCTTATAAGAGATTTTACTTTCATTACAGGAAGGCTTCCTACTGGGTGAAGTGAGACAGGAAGAATCTTTCTCTATAAGTGATTCTCAGATTAGTAACACAGAACTTCTCCAAGTTATAGGTGAGTTTTCAAGGGGTGCTTTCAGCAAAATCTTTGTAATCTCTGTGTGCTGGTGTTTTTGCTTTTAGTGTCATTGTACAAATTTTTATTTTAGCTGATATTTTTACCTTTCAGAGATCCATAGACATGAACCATGTACCAAACTATTCAGGTAGGTATTTTTAATGTTATATTTTTCATATTTCCTCTTGAATGCTATATTTCAATATATAAAAGGTACTATAGTTTTTAATACTCTATAACTTACATGAGAGTAAAAATTAAGATTTATTTATATGTGACACTAAGTGAACTAAATAAACTTCCAGTTCTCTGAATGTTATCTCTTAGATAAAGTGAAGTGAAAACTACTTATCATGTGATTGAGATAGTCTGTTCTGTATAAATGCCAACTTTAATTGCACATAAGAGCTACCCTATTACCAGTTTCAGTATTTGCTTGACCAGATAAAATGGAGCTACAGAGAGCTGTGCCTGCAGACATCTGAGTAATCAGCAGAACAGAGACCGAGGGGTAGATGTATCAAACATTCTATAAAGGAAAAGTGAAGGTGTTGCCCATAGCAACCAATCAGATTCTAGCTTTCCATTTCTAGCATGTACTAGATAAATGATAGCTGGAATCTGATTGGTTGCTATGGGCAACACCTCTACTTTTTCTTTTTAGAAGGTTCGCTACATCCTACCCCCGAGGGTCATAATCCCCTGATTGTCGTATTAAACATCTTCATAGGATCACTAAATTGAAGGCTATAAAAGAGCTACTGCTAAAATATATGTGAACCTTTCTGGAGAGGAAACACTAATACTGGCTACACATGCTGTGCTAACTTCAATAATATCCGTCAATTAAACTGTTATCGCAGCATGTGTGTTCCCAAAATGATCTTCTACTTACCGCACTAAAAGGTCCCTAATGGAACAAATCAGAGGCTTAGCCCAAACACTGATTGGCCGGATCGGCCACTTATATTTCGGATTGAATTACAAAATTGTGCTGCGAGTGACCAATTTAACTGTCAACTTTAGTTAGCCGTCAAGTCAGTATGTGGCGTAAATGTGAGAATTTAATCCCATAGTATACAAAAAACTGTCATTTAGGTGGGGTTTTTGGGGGGTATTTTTTTTCCTCCCCCCCCCCCCCCCCCCCCCTCTCATATTTTGTTTAATGTTCCTTAATAGAAGGAAAAAAATCTTTTTTTTTTTTCTAAAGTTACCCATATTTAGTTTTCAAGTAAATGTAAAATAGATATAAATCCTTAAAAATAAAATAATCCCACTCTGTCATTGGGTTTTAAATCTTTCCGCTATCATCCCAGGCATTGCATGTTTTCTGGCTCTCCAGAGTGTACTTGCAGTAAACATTCACTTAAATAATCTTTTGCATAATGTAACGCAAGTGAAACAGAACTGTCAGAGTACACTACTAAAAAGCCTGTTTGTTATAAAAGAAAAAATGTAAATTTATCCAGGGAAATGAAACAAATCACTGTTTAGTTGTTTAAAAGTGACAATTGGCCTGATCAGGATTGTATGAAATACCTATGGTCATGGAAATGTCTAAAAAGAAATGTTGTGTAATAATATTTATAGTTACGCTGAGTGTTCTGTCTTCTAACGGTCGATGAGTTCATTAACATGTAACTATATAAGGGATAATCTACTCTCTACTGTAAATACTATGGTTATTAGGAATTCTACAGCCATATAAACACACTGATACAGGCATCTGCTTTTATACAGATTACAGAAATCTGAGCAGACCTTCTAACTTCAGTTACACTTAATAATCATAATGTAATAATAAATGTGGTGTATGTCAGTCCAGGCGTGCAGACATGGTCAAGAGGTTCAGTAGTTGTTGAGACTAAATACTAGAATGAGGAAGAAATGTGATGTAAGTGACTTTGACCATGAAATGATTGTTGGTGCCAGACGGGGGGGTTTGAGTATCTCAGAAATTGTTGATCTCTTGGGATTTTCACATACAACAGTTTACAGAGATTGGTATGCAAAAAAAAACCATCCAGTAAGTGGCAAGTCTGTTGGTGGCCAGACTGGTTAAACCTTACCAGAAGGTCAGTTACTCTCCTGGTGACTAGGAACAGTAAACTGGGCACAGGCTCACCAGAACTAGACATGTGAAGATTGGAAAATCATTGCCCGGTCTGTCGAATCGACATGCAGATGGGTAGGATCAGAATTTAGCATTAACAACCTGGATCCGTGGATCCAACCTCCCTTGTGTCAACGGTGCAGGCTGGTGATGTAATCCAGTGGGTTATGTTTTCATGGATTACATTAGGCCCCTTAATACCAATTGAGCTTTGTTTAAATGCCACATCCTACCTGAGTATTGTTGCTGACCATGTGCTAGACTAGCCACAGTCTACTCTTCTCCTAATGGCTACTTCCAGCAGTATATCGTGTTGTCACAGAGCACACGTCATCTTAAGCTGGAGCCATAAACATGTCAATGAGTTCAGAGTGCTCCAATGGCCTCCACAGTAAACAGATTTCAATTTAATAGATCACCTTTAGGATGTGGTAGAACAGGAGATCTGTAGCACTAATGTGTGGCTGACAAATCCTACAGCAACTACATGATACTATCATGTCAACGTGTTAAATCCATGCCATAAAGTATTCAGGCTGTTCTACGGATAACGGGGGGTGTACCTAGTAAAGCGGTCACTGAGCGTGTGTGAGCCTCCTGTCTCTACCTTCGCTAACTTCTGCTCCAACTTCAATATATTTGCCTTGCCTGGAGCCTCTGAAGTCTTGGTACTACTCGTTTATTGTTTGTACTGTTATTCCCTGTACTGTCCATTGTTTGTACTGTTTACGGCGCTACAGAAACATTGTGGCGCCTTATAAATAAACAATAATAATAATCTATCAGTTTGTGATGAAGATATTAGTTTGGTTCCTTTACTAACATTTAGAAGCCTAGGTTTATAACTTTGTTCTCATCCTTACAGCTTCTATGATTACGCGGGCACCGTCAACGAGGAAAGTCTTGATCGAATTCTCAAGGACAGACGGAAAGTATGAATCGCTATTTAGTAATATTTTTGTTCCTCAAATAGTTTATTAAGTGAGCTGCGATTTAGGTTACTTATAAATTAGAAACGAACACATGAAGGTAGATGTGTCAAACCTTCTAAAAGGTGTTGTCCATAACAACCAGTCAGATTCTAGTTATCATTTATCTTGTACATTCTAGAAAATTATAGCTAGAATCTAATTGGTTGCTATGGACAAGGATGGCTATATGAGAACAGATATTGCATGTTCTAGATCTCTCCTGCTCATCAGTCTTTTTAGATCATCGTTAATGGTGATCTAATGCTTAAGATTCATTTTACCAGTAATCTATCATGGCATTCTCTCTTTATTCTGTGTAGGGGCATAGGGAAGATACAAGTTCCAGCTTGAAAGAATGCTGGGAATTGTAGTTCCAAAGTAGCTGTAGCATGAGATGCTGGCTTCATCTGGGGGGTGGAACTAGATGAGGTTAAACCGTCTAGTTCACACTCTATATTAACCCGCCTTAAATCAATGGTAAATGGATGTGGGGTGCAAGAGGAGAGATGTTTGGGAGACTCCTTGTTGAATCGATGCCCAAGCAAGGTTTGGCAGAGCAGTGGGTAAGGTGTCATAAAGTGGACGGAGATAGAAAGGTGGTGTGTGGTGTCTTCATGGAAGGGCCATGTATATGGCTTGTGTCCACAACACAAGAATGTCTTCTCCGTGGTGCTTTGCGAATTAGGTTACTTATACATTACAAATCATCTTTTGTGTTGGTCCATTGTCTAATTATTCACTTCGTCTCCACTAAGCATAATGCTAAATATTTCTTCTTAAAATGCAATTCCTCTTTGTATTGGGCAGAACGTGATTGGGTGGTACAAGTTTCGGAGGAACACACAGCAGCAGATGTCCTATAGAGAACAGATTTTGCACAAACAGCTGACTCAACTCCTTGGCGTACCCGACCTCGTCTTCCTGCTTATCGGCTTCATTTCTACTGCCAACACTTCCACTCATGCCTTGGAATATGTGCTTTTCAGGCCCAATCGCAGGTAGGTGCAGTTGGTATTCCACACAAACATAAAGAGTATGGAGTATAGCACTTGTATCAAAAGGGATCTTTGTTGTCATTTTATTAAGACCATAGGAATAGAACCCCAGGGAGACTTTGTATGTAGGGTGATATGTTAAATATCTTTTCCACCTTCCACACCTTGTGTGTTGGAACCTCTTTCCCTACTTCAGTGGAGGTCCTGACACAGAGAAACCCAACTATTTACCCAACGCTTCCTATAAGAGGGGAATTCTGCTGATCAGCTTCTGTAATGAGCTTAGGAGGAGGGAGGATGTGAAACTTTAGTAGAAAGGGCAGCTGGCTTCTGATTGGATGGCCGCTGCATTCGTACAGAAGCCGGATGTGAATTGTAGCCATGTGCCGGATCCTCCAGTGCTCATGGGTCATTTCAGAAGCTGGTTAGCCGAGGTCCTCACCAATAGTATGTACCAGGTCATGCTCCATTGAGCAGATAGAGGAGATCAGTGCCCATGATGTCTTTACAGAAGAATGAATGTCCATCACGTTTAATGAGCGCTTATTTAGAACTTTCAGCTGAATAATAGGAATGATGGGAAGAGGTGAGACTGATGAAGGCAGGTCGTTTACTCTGTCTGTCTGCTGGTAAAGGGAAGATGACAAGACACGTTCACCTTGGGTTAACCTCTATAAACACTGTTTCCAATCTCTTATTAGTGAAGAATATTGCTGGATAGAGATGAGTGTTTGTCTATAGAGAGCACTGAGGCAGGTCCAGCAGGCAGAGCCTTTATTACTGTGGGTATGGTTTCTGTGGAGCATTGTCTCTCCATGCTGTGCTGAGAGGTTGCTAATGCTTCTTTGGCAGGTTCCCAGTTTTATATGTGCATAGCCCAGGAAATTCCTATATTACTGTACTAGGAGAGTAGCTATGAATCGATAAATGCTCTGTAAGTAATCATTGTGATCTCATTCTCTGCATTTAAATACTTTGTCTCATCTATTGTCCAGGTTTAACCAGAGAGTCTCTCTTACAATTCCAAACTTGGGCACAACCAGTCAGCAGGAATATAAAGTGACGTCGGTGCCAAACACCTCTCAGAACTATGCCAAAGTGATCAAAGAACATGGGTCAGTATTCACCGTACAGTGTGATGGGACATACTCTAACTCCAGCGCATTTACACTATGATCATACAGACATGAGTGCAGATGCACAGTGACAGAGTGTGTTGTCTACTGAATTGCAACAGTGCCACATAGTGGCCAAATACTCACATAAGATTACAAAGAAATACACTTTTGAAATAAGGATGTGACCTTTTGGGAAAGGAGGGCTCCTTCTGATTCAATGTGTTTCCTGAATCTCCTAATCCTGCTGTTATGGCCTATCCTCTCTTTGTTCACTTAACTCAACTGAACCAGTTTTTAGCCCGAGCTACGTGACTCCAGTCACTCAGTACAGTGCTGATTGCTTAGTTCTTTGGGCCCTCTCCAAAAAGTGAAGGGTCCTGTTCCTCCCCTTCCCTCAGGAACCAAAAAGCCCCAGAGACAGACGGTTTTCTTCAGGCCTTCCTTTGCCAAAGCTAGGGAGAGCCCTTTGACATCCCCGACCTCTGGAGCCAAAAGGCTGCTTAGGAGGCATGGGTCTTCAGGCCCACCTCTGCTGCAAGGCTCTGGTGGGCCCCTTTCCCCAGTGGTCAGCTGAAGCCTTTCCCTAAGGCTGAAGTCTTCAGCCTCCCCATAAAGAGGCATCCAACAAACATGGTGTGGCCCATAAGGGTCTTCAGGCCCACCTCTGCCGCAAGGCTCTGGTGGGCCCCTTTCCCCAGTGGTCAGCTGAAGCCTTAGCCTAAGGCTGGAGTCTTCAGCCTCCCCATAAAGAGGCATCCAACAAACATGGTGTGGCCCATAAGGGTCTTCAGGCCCACCTCTGCCGCAAGGCTCTGGTGGGCCCCTTTCCCCAGTGGTCAGCTGAAGCCTTAGCCTAAGGCTGGAGTCTTCAGCCTCCCCATAAAGAGGCATCCAACAAACATGGTGTGGCCCATAAGGGTCTTCAGGCCCACCTCTGCTGCAAGGCTCTGGTGGGCCCCTTTCCCCAGTGGTCAGCTGAAGCCTTCCCCTAAGGCTGGAGTCTTCAGCCTCCCCATAAAGAGGCATCCAACAAACATGGTGTGGCCCATAAGGGTCTTCAGGCCCACCTCTGCCGCAAGGCTCTGGTGGGCCCCTTTCCCCAGTGGTCAGCTGAAGCCTTACCCTAAGGCTGGAGTCTTCAGCCTCCCCATAAAGAGGCATTCAACAAACGTGGGGAGGCCCATAAGGGTCTTCAGGCCCACCTCTGCCGCAAGGCTCTGGTGGGCCCCTTTCCCCAGTGGTCAGCTGAAGCCTTACCCTAAGGCTGGAGTCTTCAGCCTCCCCATAAAGAGGCATTCAACAAACGTGGGGAGGCCCATAAGGGTGTTCCTTCCACCCTCCCAAAACATTACAAAAACACAAAAAAATGTGAAACGTGTGGGCCTAGTGTGCTGTGTAATATAAATAAGTGCCTCGAAGGCCCCAGTCTTTCAACCGGAAATATAAAAATTGTCCTTGCCCTTGGCTGTAATGCAAAGTGCTTTGCTTGTGCAAAAATTTTTGCACAATCACCTAGTGCATTTTTAGACACTCATAGCTCAGGCCGCATCGGGGGCACGTAGCACCTCCGGCTTCAAGCAGCTGGCGTCATGGCCAGAGGATGTAGTGCCTGCCCATCGCCTACAGGGGGCACCTTTAAGCCCCACTGCATGCATAGACATCTACACCCGATTTTAGCCAAAAGTCAGAGAAGTGGCTACAAATCGATAAACGCTATGTAAATAATCATTCTGATCTCATTCTCTGCATCAGACAGTCTCCCTTACAAGTACAAACTTAGGAACAACCAGGCAGCCGGAATGTAAAGTGACATCAGTGTACGTTATCGGTTCCCTAGGAACCAGTGACATCACTGAGGTTGTACATTAGGAGATAGAGTAACATCTCCTTTAAGCTTCATGCAAGAAATAGGAATTATATATAAAATTGCTGAACTTTTAGTCACTTATTTGCTATTAAGTAAACACCATTATGAGGTTAATGGACAGCTTTATTAACTTGTTAAATGTATTAAATAAGTCTCACCCATTGCGTTTGTAGTATGAGATGTAATAATCCTATGTAAATGTACTATATTATTATAGCGTTTAATGACCAAGCTACGGTTTCACATTTGCTGCATATGTGCACTGGCTTTAAGTATTCATCCCCTCTGACATTGCTGCCATTCTCTTACATCATCAAAGCAAGTGGATGAATGGATTGATTCATTAATTCTTACGACTGATCATCACAAAATGGTTCTCGTGTAAAATAATAAGAAAAGAAAACGATAAAGCTTTTTCTTGATTACAAACAATATCTTATTACTAGAGTATTTAACCCTTTTCTAAGATTCACCTAAATTAAATCCTGGTGCAGTCAGTTGTCTTCAGAGGTCATAATTGACCAGAGCCAACTATACATAATTAGTGTTTCATTCATTCTTTTGGTTGTCTTTTATTAACAGGCACCACACCAGTTTAGTGCATTTCCAAATGAGCTTCATGATGAAGCTTAAAGAACAGTCATGTCATATCTGAGAAATGGGTATTGAAAGGCACCATCTAGAGAGGCATGCAAAAAGGTTTTTTAATAGCCAGATTACTTACCTGAAATTGTGTTTACAGTTTAGCCAGAAGGCACGTGGAAGACCCTCATATCAAGTGTATGTAGATTTTATTGTGTCATGAGACCAGTAAGATTTTTTGACCTCAGCACTTTGCCTACTATGAAGCATGGCTTTGAATGCAATGTGGATTCTTCTATGCATTAGGGATTGAAAACTTGTGAAAATAGAGAGAAAAGTGGATGTATCAAAACCTAAACAAAGCTTGGAGGACAGCCTTCTGCAAGATACCCGAGACGTAGGAGAGTATTTTTATCCCAGCCCAACCAATGACCATACAGCAAAAGCCAGATGATGTATTTACTATAAAATCAGTGTCCTGGAGTAGCCCAATAAAAATCCAGACCACAATCCCATGAAGAATCTGGATTGGTATTCTTCAGCTATCCCCGTCCAACCTGGATGATGGGTAAAAATTGTAATGGTGAAATATGCAAAGCTGACCCCAAACAGACTCCGCTGTAATTGTAGTTAAGGAGCTTCTACAAGTATAAAGGAGGATAGTGAATACTTATGTAATCTACCCTTGTTTTGTTTTTATTTTGACATTACAGAGTGTTTTGTGTTGACGAGTGATGCAAATTCCTGAATAAACCCATTTTCATTCCATGATGCAAGAAAATTAAATGGAAAGATTGCCAAGAGGGCTTTTTATAGCCGAACTATTTTTATATTTGGATGAAAGTGCTTTTAATGGAAGCAGCTGGAGCCAGTAGATAAAATTTGTCTGTGTGTTGAAGGCCAAAAAGGCAAAAATCGATATCTGTCGCTGTGACACCATCTAATCCCTGCCACGAAATCTGCCAATGACTTCTAAAACACTTATGTGATCATGCTGTTGTGTTATTACATAAAAAAATAACCTATTATAAGAAGCCTTTTAGATCAACAGAGTTACTCTTATACATTTATTCATACTCTTATACATATCATGCAAAATTAACATAACAATATTTCTACATAAATAGGAAAATGTGTCCGTTTTATTCTAATCCGCTATATGCTGATGATTTTTGGTTACATGCTTTTTTTTTTTTTTTTTCATTGTAGTACCAATTTTTTTGATAAGGATGGTGTAATGAAGGACATCCGGTTAATTTATCAGGTTTATAATGCTTTGCAGGAGAAGGTGCAGGTGAGTAGCAATGGTTGCACAATCATAGTCCTGGCAATAGTGTCACGACGAATAACTTGACCGTGTTGTCGTCTTCCAGGCTGTATGTGAAGAGGTGGAGAAGAGTGAGCGGGTGGTGGAAGCTCACCAGGCAGAAGTAAACGAGCTGCAAGCTCAGATCTGCAAGAGGAAGGAGGAAAAACTTTGCAGGGAAAGTAAGTTTCTTTATCTCTGTAAGAGACTAAATCTGGGATTAAACCTGGAGTCTTAATTGTAAATCCGAACATGTTTCCCTGCTCTTGTCCTGCAGGACATATAGACATGGGGTCAGCCTTTAGTAGACAGGGTTTTTTGTTGATGGTAATGTGTATATTTAATTACCTGGTTTTAAAGAGGTTGTGCACATTTTACATCCATTTATTAGTCATTTCTGCTCCCCACAGTTAGCATATAGGGGGGGTTCCTCCCATGCTGCAGTACCCCCAACCCCATTACCCAGATCAGAGAGTCTGTCTGTGCTAGAGCACTGTGGGCAGGATGCAATATGCTATTTTTATAGCGTCTGATACAAAATAAGCATGAAAGGTAGTGAGCTGTTTGCTATACTTGTGGGGGCTGGATTGATTCAGAAGGGAGTGATCACAAGTGGATATTCATTTAGTTAATTTTGACTTAAGAAAGTTGTTTTGATCTACCTATCATGTTTCCATATACAAATGAAAATTGGTGATTTAATCATCCTCCCATAGCACAAAGATTCCTAGGAGGACAGTGAGCACTAAACCAGTACATGGGTTGTTCACTCATTAATACACATGAATATTTCATACCTGCCCAGAAGATTAACTTCATAAAGACATATATGGAGTTGGATGTGAGAAACTACAGCTGTTGCTGTTAATAACATATATGCTGAATGTTCAATAAGTTTACTGTAACTTAGTAGGTGACTCTTTAAATTACATACTTTATGCCTGTGAATCGGCACTGTCCTGTGACAAATGCACTTTGATGGGGTTTTATGCCTCTTGCAGTGAGTTTCAGCTGCTGTTTTTCCATCCCCAGATCTGCGTCAGTCCATGTTAGTCCAGACAGAAGTGCCTGCGGAGAGCATGGTAACGTTTGGGGACTGTGTAGGTGCCACTTCCAGACCACAAGAACTCCTCCCTCCTCCATACTCAGAAGAGAGCATCAATGCGGACGAGGCTGTGGACAGCACACCTGACATGCCCAGGCCGCAGGCTGTGGGTTCCTCATGCCATCTTCTCCAAGAGATCAAAGACAACGTGACCGTAGCCTCTAATACATCCGTGAATGAAGACACAGATGAATCACAAAGTGATTATAGAAAGTCGCAGCACCGTTCAGAGACCCCTGACAGTGAGATGGCAGAGGCGCCGCCATACCATGCCACCTCACAACCAGATGGAGAGCTGGCACAGCACTGACTGTCCCCCCTCCTGTCTGAGACCAATACTAGGGATTCTGGCAATGGAACATGGAATGTAAGCAATGTGAAGCTGGCAGCGATTTGGGAGTCTCCCAGCTGCCTGTGTGTGGGCCTTTTACTCCCATCAGCTTCCAGTACTCGCTGATCTCTGAATTACCAGTGCTTCTGCGGAGCTGAATAATGAGTACATTGAGCTGCTTGTTTTTTTTGTCACATGTATATTTTGAGCCAGTACGGTCAACCTCATGGAGGCGTTGTGTAGATTAAAGGGATTATTAGGTAAACAAGGGAGGCGGGATATTTAGCAGATCACATCCTGGTTTGTTTGTTTTTTGCCTGAAGTCTTCTCAAGATTATTTACTCTCAACCGCCAACATCCAGTGCCGCAGAGGGTGGCATCCAGTGCCGCAGAGGGTGGCATTATTGCCACGGGCCATTCAGTATATATTATCCATTCCCCCTGTTGTTATTTTTTTCACTCTTCATTATCATAGTCCCTCTTCTTTTGTATAGGAGTGAGATTTTCTAGAGTCGTTTTTTTATCCCTCCCTAATCGGACAAGCAATCATTATATCGGAAGATCTCACTGCTTACTTTGGAACCAATACGTGAACCAACACTCCCCTTCCGATTTACATACAACCCTCTAACCAACCTCAACATTTAACCACTGTCAGAGCAGTATAAAGTGTCCGTACATTTAGGAGACACGTGTTGGGAGTAAACACAAGTGCGCTTGAATGTCATGCTGGATATTTTTGGGGGCGTAATCCGAAACCGGTCCTGACTCTGCACAAGCTTTTTTCGGACACTCCGCACGCAACTCTTCCCTCAAGCTAACATATTGGTTGTGTGACTTTATTGCCTGAACAATGGATCCGTTGATGAGCACTTCAATCACCGTCTAATTTATTCTCCACATGAAAATATGTACCATTCGCTCCAACTTCTTCCTCTAACTTCTATAATGTGACAGCGAGTACAGTGGTTTTAAACGTTTTATAATTAGCTGCACTTTTTAAGAATAATAATTTACTAAATAGCTTAATTTTCCCTGTGAACCTAAGAAAGCAGCAACTAATACTTTGGACTGAGATGCTTGATCCTGCAAATGGACATTACAGAAATGTATAGGGGTCACTGCTGGCTATTTTGCTGAACTATATTATTTTTTTTGTTGCTGACCTGTCGAGCTAGCCGTGGAAAGTCGCATTTACTGCCGATTAAAACGTCTGCCAGGAAAATCGTAACAGAAAACCTGTGTCAATCTCTGAATGGTGCACACATTTTCAGCCTTAAGACTGGTATAAATCAAACATAATAAACGTGCTTTAGTTTATCGAACCCCTTTTCCGGATTATGTGTGTGTTTAATATTTGGTGTCCATATCATTAGATGGGGGCATATTTCAGTTTAGGGTTTAAGGGTGCACTTTTTATTTATTTTTTGCAAATCTCAGATAATAGTTCCTGTTTTATTTGAAATATTCTTGTGCACATCAACCTACCAACTCAACTCATTTTTTATGATGGGTGTTGCAGTCGGTGATGTATATATAGCCGCTTTATGAAGTCACCAGAAGCCTCTTATAATATTTACATGAGACAGTGAATGTAAGAAGCAAAGGAATATCCTATATGTATCTCAGAATCACTTGGTAAGAAAACTCATCCTAGGTCACAGTAAGTCATATTTAAACTATAATAGATTATGTGCAGACTGCAAAAGTAATTGGTGTGCTCCATCATAAGAATTCCTTAATTGAAGTAAACTTATTTGCGCATCAATCCCTTCATTCCTTAGATGCCACATCAATCTTGTGATTTAATATCCTCTCTCAGTCATGCATTCCATCACGGAACATGATCATAACGAGTCAGTCACACAGAACTGCGTGTGGCTGTTATTTAACTACAGAGAGAGGGCTATTTACTAACAGCTGAAAGGTGCACTTAAAGCATAGTAACCAATCAGACTCTATTTTCATTGTCCTGGTTCCCTTTCACCGAACACTCCTTTTATACAATACATGGTACATTTTTCCAATATAAAATGTCTTATTCTTGATTGTATTTGTCTTGGGCAATATTTTATATTATGGCATCACCATATGACATGTGACCTGTAAGGCGCTCCTTATATGTGCAGAATAAAATATGGAATCCACATGTTATTTAAAGGCGCAGTGCTGAGCTTAGTGTGAGGAGTAAACCACGATGAATTCCTTCATGAACTGGAGAACGGGCCAGGATTTCAACCCAGAATGATGGTTTTGCTGTGCAAAAACTTGAATTAGTAAAGTGTCTTGTGATGTTGTATTTTCTTCATATTAACTAGACCACTTTAAATCCAGTTGTTATACGTCTCACCTAGGGGCAGTGTCTGGCTTCGTCTTTACAATGCTGCAATTTTGTAACCAGGACCAGTCAGCGTTTCCGGAAAGCGTATGGGAGAAACCGTTACCCTTTCGCCAATGCACTTTACTGTGACCGCAAAATCCCAATGGTGTGACGGGAACAGTGTTTCCCACATACTCATCGTATTATTATCAGTATAGAACACATCAGCTGCTTTGTCTGACACTTGGATAACATTTTCCTTGCAACCTTGGACTGATGCTGTTGCTATAGCAACCATTGTATACAGTCCTGTGTGACCTGCCGCTGACCACCCAGGTGGTTAGTTGTTGCTGCTGCTGGTCTTCATCCTGCTATGTAATGTCTGTCCCATATCTTATATGGTCTTTAGGGAGATAAATTCTATGCCAAGTAAAACATTGACAGAAGAGAAGGACCACCTACTTTATCCTTATTGTGTTAATGATTCGGGGGCTGTCTTAATATTTTTTTTCCAAGTCTTAATAGCCATATGTTTGTCCCATGCATTTTTAAATTTTTTCACCGAGTCCCCCCCACACCTGCTGGGAGACGATTCCATCTATCAATTTGTTATGTAAAAATATTCCTTATTACCTTGGTCTTCCTCCTTCCAGTTTCAGAGTCTGCCCTTGTTCTAGAAATCCCCTTTACAAGAAATACTGCCTTCCTGAACCCTGTTAATAGTTTTATTTTTACATCTCTCCATGCTTTCTCTCATTGAAGTTGTGTGTGTTTAACTCTTTGACGTTTGTTATACAGTCCATTTGCCACTTTAGTAACCAGTCTATGGTTTATTTTTATTAATGTTTTACCATTTGTTCAGTGTACTTTTTTTTTTTTTTTTTGTTTTCCGATAAAGACTCCAAACTCTACACTGTACCCGAGATGGGGTGAGCTATAAAGTGTCAATATAATCCCAGTCGCCCTCTACAGCCAAGTCCGCTCCTGGGTAACTATAACTCCAAGGTCCACTTCCTCTGTTTGTGACATTACATCACCATTCATTTTGTACACTGCTTATGGATTTTTATGTGCCACAGGCATTATTTTACATTTTGATGCAATAAATGTAAGATCCTGCACGTTCCTCTAGTTCAGGCCTGGCCAACCTGTGGCGCTTCAGGTGTTGTGAAACTACAAGTCCCAACACGTCCTGCAAGCTATAGGCTGGCAAAGCCAGGTGTGCTCTATTTTCTCCAAATCACTACGCATTTGTTTTACCCTTTCTAGTGTATCCCCTTATTGCACGTCTTTGTATCGTGTACAAATACATGCTTTGTAGGCCACAAGTAATAAATGATATTACTTGTGGGCTACAAAGGCAACAAAAAATCCACTAGACTTGTTTTACCTGGCTGCATCTTGTCATTTGTTTGACTCTGGTCAACAATTTTCTAATTTTTGATTAGTGATTAGGTCAATTTACCAATTATTGACTTTCAGGTTTACGCTGCTTTTATAAATATACATATTGTATGACTATCTGCTGCCTAAAATCAGGACTCCCATGAACTGCATAACCCATAGGTAACGCGCAGGTTCAATTGTACCTTGTTGTTCTGTATTTAGAGTGTAATGCTTCAAACAGCCTGTACGTGTCACTGTTGCTATCTTTGTTTATGTGGAGCAGGCAAGTCAAACTCATTTGACACCTATGTCCGGCAGGTAAAACTTAGTGAAAGCCCCATACACTTATGTAGAAGAGCATGCACACCATTGGAATAAAAGTTCTGTTATTTAAGGGGTTAATAGAACTATTTCTTATTTCATTATAGACAACGTGTATGTGTGTAATGACATCATATGAAATTTGGATTAACGTAATTAATGTTTTCACTACCAATTTAAATACCTGTCTGTAAACAATTCCGGTACTAAATATTACCTTCATTTCATTAACGTTCTAGAAGCAGTTGAGAGCCGTAAACTGAGACGAATTAATCATTGGCAAATACACATACAACTTGCAGATTCTTTTAATGACCAACCTCTTTATAAAAAAAATTGCAGGGCTTATTTAATGAATAATTAATTACAGCAATAACGGTGATCATAACCTTTAGTGTATATTACAAGGATTAAAAATATATAGCAAACAAGCACAAGAAAAAGCATTAGCAGAAGTTTTCTCAAGTTAGAAATGTAAATTACAATTTACATTGTATTATATTTATTATAATTACAGTTTAGTCTCATTCTATCTTGAGTAATATGAGGCGTAACAATGATTGATTAAAAAATGTCATCTCTTCAGGAAGTGGAAAATGATCTCATTCTATAACCGGTAGGCGTCAAACCAAATAAAATGGTTTGAAAACAAGATGGTGCAATTAACCCAAAATCCTCCTCGACATCACAGGGATACCGATGGAAACAGAGACTGATTGTACTCAACATTGTGGAACATATGTTCAAACATACCAAACAAATGATATCTACAGCCATCAGCTTCAACACAGATATCATAATGGTTCTCATGGCAACTACCACTGATCATATTCATCAAACAGATAACTTAGACATTACTATGGAACAGATGCATGAAGATCAAAGCCTAGGAGTACTATAGGAGGTATCACAGCAGACAATCAAGATGAAGAGGTAGAAGAAACAAGGGGCACATGGGGTGAGAGTCACCATCATTTTTGTAGAATAGGGACAAGCTCACACAAGATAACAGAATAAACACAACGAGCAACGTACAGCTCATTTATAATTACACAATATGACAGAGGCCACCAATCACGGTCAGACACCAGAAGAAAGAAAGCTCTTGAGAATAAAAAGCCAAAATTTGGGAAAACTCAAGTGAACGATTAAGCAGGTCAGACAAGGAGAGGGGAGGTGGGCATAAGGGCAAAAAAAGGGATACACACCCTCAGTAAACACAATATGACTAATAATGAAAAGGTTTTAAATAGATAATTAACCTATGCACTGTTGAATAGTTGCAGTGGATTATATATATATATATATATATATATATATATATATATACACAGATACACTCTGTTTGCTGTGAGGAAGGACATTTCAAACCATGTACCTAACCAATATGTGGATATAAGGAATGGTGGAGATCCTGTCCTGTACATGGGAATATACAGATAAGCTTATTTTTATTATCCTTACGCTATGCAGCTACACTGGATTGGGAGTGGTGTGCACTTAGTGCAATAACTTATTAAGCAACCATCTCTGGCTTTATTTGTATGTTTCCTTTTGGGTATTTACTACAAGACCTACTTCTGATGCTCTACAAGCTCTGGTACGCATGTATTAAATACTAGGTTTTTTAAGTTACTGCTACATACTACACTATTGTGCGCACTATCCTCTCCTCTGAATGTTAGATAGTATCCAGCTACCTCTGGTCTTCTGAGGATTGGCAGCCGCCTGCAAACTGGAAAGTGTTCTGATATGAACTATATGGACTTTGTTCACCTGAAATGATAAGTTATGTGTCTATGTTTGTATCATCCTCAGAACGAACCAATTATTCCATCTACAACACTCTACATTTAGTCACGGGACATGTTCATTGCCGGCATCGGCTGAGACCGTGGGGTATATTTACTAAACTGCGGGTTTGAAAAAGTGAGGAGGGGTTCTCTAGTGCCCGGAAAACCCCTTCCAATCCTGGGGCACTGTATAATTGAGGTGGCTGGACCCTGCCCCCGCTTCTCACGGCTCTGCTTGAAAAGGGAGAGCTGCATGCACCTAACAGTAGTGCATGCAGCATTGCCCATGTATATTATAGGGATAAGAAGAGTTGTAGAGCAGCCAAGCACTGTCTAATATTATAGCCACGTCCCCATGCATGCTTGTCACGCCCACTGGCGGCATGGTGTGGAAACCCCCCTCTACAAATCCTGCGTTTGCCCCTGTTATGCGCGTTGTTCGGCGTTCTGTGTGTCTGTACACAAGTCACCTGGCGAGTGCATCCCTCGTGCTGCTTCGTACCATGATCGGGCAAGCACTATAATAGGCGCACACTATAAATTACCTCTCTTATATACATACATTGCCCCTTTGTAGGTTAAGCTGCCTGGGTGGTCATTATTCTACTATTATCCTGTGCACACGACTGTCTGCCGAATTTTTGACTTTACACTCCTCCAGTCCTGACCTGTGCTCAGTTTGAGGTAGCACAGTGGCTACATGGTTAGAACGTCTGCCTCACAGCACTGGGGTCATGGGTTCAATTCCCGACCATGGCCTTATCTGTGTGGAGTTTGCATGTTCTCTCCATGTGTGCGTGGGTTTCCTACGGGTGCTCCGGTTTCCTCCCACACTCCAAAAACATACTAGTAGGTTAATTGGCTGCTATCAAATTGACCCTAGTCTCTCTGTCTCTCTCTGTCTGTGTGTATGTTAGGAAATTTAGACTGTAAGCTGAGTTCTCTGTACAGCGCTGCAGAATTAGTGGTGCTATATATATATATATATATATATATATGGTGATGATGATGATGAGGTTGCCTGGTGATTTTGTCTTGCCACTGCTGGTCTGGTTGCTGAACTCAGTTCATTTGACCTGTGGATTCCAAATTTTCTCAGGTCAAGACACCCTAAGGGTGTCCATAATTTTTTCAAGGCACCCTTAATCAAAAATAATTACCAGGTAGTCCCCCGCCTTGTTTACCATGGGCCCTGGCTGCGGCACCCCTGTGAGATCACCGCGGCACCCCAGGGAGCCACGACACACTGTTTGGGAACCACTGGACTCTAGCCTCTAAGCGTGGGCATTAAGCAGCAATAACTCTGGGCAGAAGGCCTGATGGCAACAAAGTACTACTTGGGATGTACTAGCTCTTAGGGAAATGCAGCTTCTGTATATTGACTGGGTTATTGGTGCTCACAAAAGGGTTTCATGTTCTGACATTATATTAATATGAGATTCAAAACTTTCAATACTGAAAATGTAATTGATATAACAATGACCTTGGCTTACAAGAAACATGATGTGACTTACCTCTAAAAAAATTAATATAAGCATAAGCGAACATTTAAGAAATATAAGGACGGGTAAATCATTCTACAAGACATTTCTTTCAACCTGCTGGACTTTAATTGTTTGGCTTTTTACAAGATTGATTTATGGGACCACAGACCCCAGGGGGCTTCTCATGTCTGGCTTTTTACGAGCAGATGTGATTATTCTGTAGCCATGGTCCCATTACACTTCATAAAAAATGTATCTTCACCCTAAAACACATGTACATGAACCTTGCTCAATGTTATGGTGGAAGTTCAGTCATACTGTGTGTCTGTATAGGGCATTAGGCATAAGATTGTTTTTCTACACAATTCAGTCATACATTATGCAAGTTGGGGAAGTTTGAATAACAGATTTAAAATAACGTATAGTTCTATTTTGGGCTAAATGTTGCTTATAACCCTACAGCAATGACTGTGTGGAATATACTTGTACAGAACTCCTCGAACGCAAGTATCAGGAACATAAGTGGGGCTTTTATTGTTTCGCCAAACTTCTTATAGTGACATCTGAATTCATTAATGAGGATATAACATAACCTTTATATAGGTAAAGAGGTTATAATCAGTCTATGACGTATAAAGAAGGGAGAAGCCAACTCCTGAGACCCGTAGGTTATGTAGATGAGTCTGCCATCTTTGTCGTCATTGGCTTTATTTTATTTCCATAAAACTCATCTTTTATTCCAGCCTATCAGCCCTCCTCCTAACCCCCCTTGTCCTGGCTTTTACCCCGATTCCCCCGGTCGATACCACCCTGTTTGTGTCTTCCCCTTCCCCTTGTTATACTAGGAGGTAGGGACATCAGGTGCTATATACTGGGAGGTAGGGACAGCACAGTGGCCTAGTGGTTAGCACTTCTACCTCACAGCACTGGGGTCATGAGTTCGATTCCTGACCATGGCCTTATCTATGCGGAGTTTGTATGTTCTGTGTTTGTGTGGGTTTCATCCGGGTGCTCTAGTTTCCTCCCACACTCCAAAAATATACTGGTAGGTTAATTGGCTGCTATCAAAATTGACCCTAGTCTGTCTGTGTGTGTGTGTGTGTGTGTGTCTGTCTGTCTGTATGTATGTTAGGGAATTTAGACTGTAAGCTCCAATGGGGCAGGGACTGGTGTGAATGAGTTCTCTGTACAACGCTGCAGAATTAGTGGCGCTATATAATTGATGATGATGAGGTAGGTACATCAGGTGTTATATACTGGGAGGTAGATACATCAGGTGTTATATACTGGGAGGCAGGTGGTACATCAGGAGTTATATACAGGGAGGCAGGTGGTACATCAGGTGTTATATACTGGGAGGTCGGTACATCGGATGTTATATACTGGGAGGTAGGGACATCAGGTGTTATATACTGGGAGGTAGATACATCAGGTGTTATATACTGGGAGGCAGGTGGTACATCAGGAGTTATATACAGGGAGGCAGGTGGTACATCAGGTGTTATATACTGGGAGGTCGGTACATCAGATGTTATATACTGGGAGGTAGGGACATCAGGTGTTATATACTGGGAGGTAGATACATCAGGTGTTATATACTGGGAGGTAGATACATCAGGTGTTGTATAGAAGGAGGCAGGTGTTATATACAGGGAGGCAGGTGGTACATCAGGTGATATATACAGGGAGGCAGGTGTTATATACAGGGAGGCAGGTGGTACATCAGGTGATATATACAGGGAGGCAGGTGTTATATACAGGGAGGCAGGTGTTATATACAGGGAGGCAGGTGGTACATCAGGTGATATATACAGGGAGGCAGGTGTTATATAGAAGGAGGCAGGTGTTATATACAGGGAGGCAGGTTTGTATACAGAGAGGCAGGTGTTATATACAGGGAGGTAGGGACAGCACAGTGACAGCACAGTATATACAGGGAGGCAGGTGTTATATACAGAGGCATGTGGTATATACAGAGAGGCAGGTGGTACATCAGGTGTTATATAGAAGGAGGCAGGTGGTATATACAGGGAGGCAGGTGGTACATCTGGTGTTATATAGAAGGAGGCAGGTGTTATATACAGGGAGGCAGGTGGTACATCAGGTGATATATACAGGGAGGCAGGTGGTACATCAGGTGTTATATACAGGGAGGCAGGTGGTATATACAGGGAGGCAGGTATTATATACAGAGAGCCAGGTGGTATATACAGGGAGGCAGGTGTTATATACATAGAGGCAGGTGTTATATACAGGGAGGCAGGTGGTACATCAGGTGATATATACAGGGAGGCAGGTATTATATACACAGAGCCAGGTGGTATATACAGGGAGGCAGGTGTTATATACAGGGAGGCAGGTGGTACATCAGGTGATATATATACAGGGAGGCAGGTATTATATACAGGGAGGGAGGGTGCTGCTCTGTGTATCAGGGAGGTGACACAGGAACCAGTCCGCATTATGTTATTATTATTATTATTGTGCTGTTGCCGCTGTGGTGACGTCACCTTCCAGCCGCTTAAGAAAGCGGCTCCTATAGGCCGCCAGCTCCACGCAGCTCAGCCAATCCCACGAGCCACCGGCCCCGGGTGCAGTGTGACGTCACGAAGTTCCCGTCTGCTTTATTTTGCTTCGGTCTCCGGAGCCGCCATTACAGGAAGGACCGGAGTGCGCCGAGCTGGAGAACACCGGAGCTGGCCAGAGCGGGAGGGACCGGACGAGCGGCACCGAGGAGTCCGGTCCCGGGGGAGATGAGCGGTGGAGGAAGGCCGGCGACGGGATAAAGCCAGGTGAGTGCCCTTGCCGCGATGTACACAGAGATATCTTCTTATATTGCGACTCTTTCCTAAACTAGAGCCATCAGTGATAGAGATAACCCGCAGAGCTGACGTAGCGCGGACCGTAGATTGCGAGCTCCTCGGCCAAGGAGCTGCAGCAGTGACAGATCACGTGACATTGAGGTCACATACTGTGATAACTGCTGTAGGATCATTCACCTAATTCCCTTCTATTGGGTACTTACTAAGCTTAATGTTATTAGGAAATCTTATTTACTGTCTATAATAAAACACTTAAACATTCCCTTATTATCTGTATAATATTATTATTCGTCATGTAGTTATTTACTAACATCAGACTGACCCCTCCATGGTTCCCTATGAGGACACCAGCCTCCTATCTGTGTGCCTCATTAATCAGAATCTTCCTAATTACTGACCATAAATGGCCATCCATCAGTGTGCTCCTATCCGGATACTACCGTGTGATCTGTTTACACGGGTGTTACTATCCCATTCCAGGTCTGGATGTGATCACTACAGCTGCTTTATCAGCAGCCTGTGAGCTGTCATCCTGATGGCTGGGAGTTTATTAGGTTGTACTACATTTGTGTAGATAGTGATTGGTTCAGTAACAATGTCACCTCTTAAAGTTGCACCTTTTTTTTTTAAAATTGATCTTTAAATTAAATGTGGATGATGCAACCACTGCAAAATAGCAGCACGTATTAAGAATAGGGCGTTCTGTGTATTATTTTGTGCAGGATTTAGGTATCTATTAATCATGGTTTATTTATTTTACATGACAAAAACTGGTGTTTTTCTCAATCACTATACAATAAAAATAAACAGAAAAGCTTCATGTTTGTTATTGGAGAGGGTGTCAGGTGACAGACGGGGAAAAGGGGTCGGAGGAGACAGGATCATGAGAGTTGTTTTGGTTTGTTTTGCCCCCCCAAACCTACTTTCCCTGCTCACATATAAATTCTATATACTGCGCCTTCAATGTTTTGGAAAGGTGGCACTTTTGTATGAGTAAACTCAGTATATATCATTAGCTACTGATTTGGGTATAGGAAAATCTTCCACACTTTTTCTTTAATTTTAGCAATGTTCCAATGTCATCTGCTACCCTGCACTTACTGATTTTGTTTCTCTGTTATAAGAGCCGCCATGGAAGGGGTTGCAACTGCTTTCCTAAACTGTAGAACCACCACTGTTAGGAGCCGTGCATTCAGTTAGTGTTTCTTCATTAGCGGTAATTGCAGCAGTATCAGAGCCTAGCGGAGTCTCCGGCCTGTTTGTGGAAGTCCTTGGGATCTCTCCTAGGGCCCTGGTATCAGATTAGTTGTGACCATAAAACATTCCGTGATGTTTCTGTCATCTAGTTGACACTGAGGGTGGAGCACCAGCAGTGACGGGAGGGGGGCTTGCTACAGTGCCGGATGAAATGTGTTGGGGTAACCCGACCAGCATTCTAATTTTTGGCTTTTTGGTTTTAACTGGAAATGCAACTAGTGTTCAGTGTTTGTTTTCTTTGGTTTCCGGTTAAAACTGGAATTCCTAATTTTGAAGCCAATATATACTGTAGTATGTTAAATGATTGGGCAGTCTCCTTGGGACAGAGTACTGAAAAATAAATTACAGTTGCCATTGAGGTCCTGTAACATAGATTTGCCTGGCAGCCACTTCCAGTTGTAGGCAACTTGGTGGCTTTCCACCATAAAATAAACTTTATTGATGAACTTATTTTTACCAATAATGGTACCTTGGTGGGGTCCTTCGGTGCTGCTCGTCTCTCTTTGTAGTTGTAAAGTTACAAGGCAGCAGCACAAATTAAAATCCCAGCTATGGACAGAGCCAAACAGCGCTGGAGGTGGTCAACAGAGGTCCCAGCTATTAGTAAATTAGAAACCCTACCAAATACAGTGACTGGTGAGGGTCACATAGCAGGAGTCGCCCTTCAAAGTACTATTCATGCTAAGAGAAGTTATTTGCTAAAATAGATTGTTTTTAAAGTGGAAAATTCCTTTAATGTGTGTGTGCTGTTAGAGATGGAAAATGCGATCTTTTATAGTTCATGGGACTGTGTGATTTTGTGTCACCCAAAAGCCTCTGCTGAGTTTGCTGTCGTTGTGCCATGTGTACACAGCCCATTTGTTTGGAGGATGGGCAGGTTGTCAACACAGTATTTTCTGCAGTTTCCACCCAGTCTGACCATTGTGCAATTGAATAAGAGAAAGAGCTACACAGTGTTACATCAACATCGGCACTGTTATCATGGTGGTTCATTATGATGGTTACCGTTTAAATTTACTACACCTGTGTGTTTAACCCATTATGCTTTGACATTTGTTGACCCGTTTGGTAGCAGAATACTTACAAGCAAATAAAACCAGTATTATTCCTATGTTAACATTTATATTATCCAGCTTTTAATAAACTTAGTGTTTTTTAGGTAACTATATATGTTCATGTGTTGATTCTACCCTTTGCAGCAAGTTGCCATATTAGTAAGGATATTATTATTAATACTAATAATATTATAATATACGGCGCCACAGACTCCGTAGCGCCGGATACAGAAGCAAGTAACAAATAGATGAGGTAATACATGTCAGTAGCACAGATAAGTGTGAGTAATGCTATGGGGACTCGCAGCAAAAGACACGACACGATAGGACATATGAGAGACAGGAGACAGACGTGGGACAATAGGTAGAGAGGACCCTGTCCGCGAGGGCTTACATTCTAATGGGAGGGGTGATGAGTCAGTAGCACCAACTAGGAGAAAATATTTAGGTGAGAGACAAGGAAGAAGAGGTGATGGATATAATGGTTAGCAGGTTGTAGGATAGGCGAGCTTGAAAAGGTGAGTTTTGAGTGAGCGTTTGAAGGTTGGGGGAGAGTCGAGCAGACGGGGTAGGGAGTTTCAAAGATTAGGGGCAGCACGGCAGAAGACTTGGAGGTGAGCATGGGAGGAGGTAATGAGTGGTGAATTGAGGTGGAGTTTAACTAAACTGGCAGACACTGATGGACACCCTTACGCTCGTCCATAGATGATTCTTAAACAGGGCGCAGCCAGTGATGTCACAACAACTCAAACTACTGTAATGTCTGCTTTTTGACCTGTATCTTATACCACCTGTCTTAATGATGTAAGAGGAGCTTCAGCTATGGGAAGGTAGTGCCTTTACGTCTTACCAGAGCTGCTTTGGATGGAAAGTCCAGTTAGAACAGTTTGTTGTATGATTCATATCTAGTTGTCCTTTTATCTCTAACTGTACTTTACTTCCACCTACGTAAACTTTTCTGTTTCGTAATGTAATCCACCCTGTAGTTGGAGGCCCCGGGTCTTTCACAGTGCCGGCGGAAAGCCAGAGAGGAAGGAGGGTAGGAAGTGGGGTCTGGCCTGGAGCACCAATCACAAGCTTCAGTCAAGAAATTGTGGCTTGTGATTGGTCCTCCACCAGTCGCGAAAACCCCTGGCACAACTTTAAAGTGGCAAACAGCATTGATTTTCTCTTTGTGTATTACAGAAACGGCAGAATTGTTGGAAAAAAAAATGCTTTATGGGGCAGCCTCAGATGGCTCTGTGTAGTGGGAGGAACATATTAGTAACATGTTGGAGTAGGTAGTAGTGCAGATTTAATAATTGGTGGTAGTTCCAATGAAACTGTACCTCATGTTTATGTTGTGGTTTGATTAGTGAGTGTGTCATGACTCGGTTGTCTTCTGTAGTGAAATGTTTACATTATGCCATGATCTCATCTTGTTGTATGCATTATTGCACATGATACATCTTTCCAAATGACAAGTAATGACTTTGTTTTCTGACTGGATCTTCTCCAGATGTAACTTCAGAATCACTTCAATGTGGCTGTTGCTTTGATACCCGATGTCTTGATCATAAGGTAATGATATACGGACGTTCTATAAATATGTACAATGTTCTTGTTAAGGTTTTACATGGCTATAGTATAGCTGCTTTTTGTTTTATTCAAGACTTACAAAATTGTCATGCTTAATTATGTTTTTTATTAAGGCAGTTTTGATTTTTTTTTTGGATAATTTAATGACTTTTGAGCAAGCAAGGTCAGCACGGTAGCTAAGTGGTTAGCACTTCTGCCTCACAGCGCTGGGGTCATGAGTTCAATTCCCGACCATGGCCTTATCTGTGAGGAGTTTGTATGTTCTCCCCGTGTTCGCATGGGTTTCCTCCGGGTGCTCTGGTTTCCTCCCACACTCCAAAAACATACTGGTAGGTTAATTGGCTTCTATCGAAATTGACCCTAGTCTCTCTCTCCCTCTGTCTGTGTGTATGTTAGGAAATTTAGACTGTAAGCCCCAATGGGGCAGGGACTGATGTGAATGAGTTCTCTGTACAGCGCTGCGGAATCGGTGGCGCTATATAAATAAATGGTGATGATGATGATTGGATTATTGAAAAAAAAAAAATAGGTGTCAATAATTAATAAACTGTGATGTAAGTTTCTCAGGAAATGGACTAAGCACCCATAGCTAATGCAGATAAAAAAAATATATATTTATTGCTTAAAACAATGGTCAACAATCTACAGATGTTTGTAAGATGTATTTTAATGTGGTGGAGGTAAGTGTGCTGTTGTAGTTGTGGTGTTTACATGCAAGAGAGGTCAATTCGGTTAGACAAGGTCTGTAGGTCACCAAGGGTTAAAGTGTTTTGAGTCCTACTTGGCCTGGCTGTTAGTTGCTTTATTAGTGGTGAATGAATTCCACAGAATATGGGTGTTCTATGTGAGGAGTGCTGATGTCCAATATACAGTGAGGTGCTCTCAATCTATTTCCACGTAGTAGTGTGTTTTTTTAGAATACTATTACTTTTGTGCAATATGATTGTTACTCTTAGTGGTTGCTTTTACTTCCAGACCTCTGCTTTAATGCCTTATAGAATTGGTGTGAGCTCCAAGGTCACGGTGTCTGCTATTAGCAATAGGCAATGCTTTGTAAATTGATCTTGATTTTTGATGCGTCCCTCTTAGTAAACCTAGAGAAACAGTCTGCGTTACTATCCGTGCTTTATGTATTAGTTCAGTAGACTATTGCTGTTTACATATCTATTTTTGGCAACAGAGGTCAGTTGCGTTAGCTGACATTTTCAGGTGACTATGGGTTAGCGTGTGCCTAATTTTTTAAGATCTAATTGGTAGGGCTGCCAGTGGGAAGGTGGATTTGAATGATCTTGTATCATGGTAACTGGATTCTACAGAGTATATCCATCCCCACACACTTCTATTGCTGTCTGTGGAATGTGTTTGCATGCTTTTAAATTGCAACTCGATCACAACTCTTTCCCTTGGATGTCCTTCAGTTCACGCCAACATTTTTCCTATGCAGGGTCTCTTGTTTTATCATTAAGTGATTTCAGTAATGGTGTGTTACGAATTTAAAAGAAAAAAAGTACATTTAAAGGGACATGATTTTGTTTGGTGCTTTGTACATATTAAGGCTTAGTCCTGTTAATTGATATTTAAAAAAAAAAATATCTTGTAAGGTTAATGTGCTTACTTATTTTATTCACTTGTAATCTGTGTGCAGTTCCACTGTATCTTTCCAGAAACTTTGCACAAAAGCCAGGTCTCACTTGGTCATTTCTCTTGCTCTGTTCTAGCTATAACTAGGCAACAGACAACATCATCCGCTGTTTCATAGTAATGCAGTGGCCTGTTTTGCAGCATGATGAAATGTAAGTTATTGAGGCCCATTTAATATTAGTTTGATGCAAAATTTACACCGGACCACAACAACGAATCTGCAATTAGCTTCCGACTGTGTAGTGCAAGTTACATAATGCAAGCGATCTTGTGATTGGCTGCGGTGTTAGTAAATAATCCCTGCTGAGACTGAGGGAGAAACTTCAATGACTGCTTGAAAATTCCAACAATAAAACAAAAACATTTAGACTTCAGTGCAAAATTGTATCCTCACAAAATAGGTAACCATTCATAATGCTATGTTTAAATATACATTTACAGACTATTATTTTTTTATAATAGGTCTTTGCTTAAGAAGCAAACTCGGGCGTCCATGTGTTTTGGGTGTGAAGGGGATGCTTGTTACACGGGTATAGTATACTGTGTGGGTAGAAACTTGGCAGTCTTACCATGGGAAACTTCAGCCCATCCTACGTGATATGTTGTGTAGTAACAGTCATCCTTTGTTTTCTGTTGAAACACATTCCTTGAAGGACTGTCTGGATTTTATAAAGTATCTTGTTTTCTAGTTTTCGTGGCCACATTTATATTTTGGTTGAGGCTGCTCAATGTGAAATTATTCTTCATCATCCTACATGTGTCCAAGTTCATTGTATTGTTCTCCTTAGTGTTTGCTCTGGTAGTTCATATTTCTATCTCTAGCCCTTTGAATATCCACATGTATCAGGTAACGGTGCTTTCTACAGAGTTTCTTAGTTTTTTATGCTATACACCAGTAAGTTTTCAGGTCAGTGTTAGACGTTGACCTCTGGTTAGAAGCCTAGTTACTACATAGATGTCTGACGCGTTTAGTCTTCTCATAAAGTGTCAGAGGAAATCCTCTGTCCTGCCCGTGGAATCTACTTGGCTTGTATTCATCTGTCTAATGGTGTATAAGAAGCTTTTGATTCTTTTTCAGACATTTAGTAGTAATTTTCCAGTTTGGCTTTGACAACTCCAAGATCAGAATTGCATCTGAAGCTCATGTGATCGCCAGATGACAACTGTAGAGAGACGCCTGTCGCCAGAGTAGGAGTTCTAAGAAATGAACTTGATCTTCGAACAACTTGTCGCTGACGGCTTGTGTTCCCTCTACTCAGGAGCCTCATCCTAGCGTACGGTACTGGTGTCTCTTTCTGAGAGATTTAAGGTCCGAGCCTGCAACTTTAACCCCATTCCATGTTTATCGTAATCATTTCTGAACTAAAAAGAGACGTATTGATTATGGTAGAGAGGTCATAGGTTGACATGTCTTGCCCCAGTTGGCCTGTTGTGGAGAGGTTTCACATTTCAGAGAGAGTTAACATAAACTCACAATTTAGGTTTGGGATCCAACGTCTGTCTGAAAGAGCGAGTAAACCCATTAGTGGACATAACCTAGAGCTGCTCCTGTCTATTATTCAGCAGAATATTTACATCTTAGTATGCTGCAAGTCACATCTCAGTGCTACAAGCAGGTAATTTCAGAGAGCTGCTTTCTGTGTGTTACATCACTCTGGGACAGTGCGAACGTCAGAGCATGTTGTCATTATCTAGGTGAATCTTACGGATATAGAGGTGGCTTATTTGAAGCTGATAAATACCTGGGTAGGTCCAGGAGTCCTATATCCTTGAAGACTGTACATATACCCTACTTGGCCATTATATATGAGTATTTTACTGCTCATGTAATCTGTTCTTGTAATTAATATGTACGTTCATGTGACATGCGGGCCACGTAGCCAAACCATCGGGCTGCAGATTTCTGTATATCCGCAGGAGCTTAAATTACTGGTGTCTGATAGTGCCTTTATATACTGTCCAATATGGTTATTCTATGGCTCCCCATAGATGTGGATTAGTGGTCTTTTTTTGGCTATACACAAAGTGGTTTGTTTCCAGTTGGGCCTGAAACTACTCAATTGGCTGTCAAAGGGCACTTTAAGTGCACTAATGCATTGGTTCCCGAACTGCGCTTAGACTCCCTGGGGTGCCTCGGCCAGGGCCAGTGGTAAGCAAGGCAGGGGACTACTTGGTAATTATTTTGGCTTAGGGGTGCCTTGAAAATATTTTGGAGACCCTGAGTGTGCCTTGAACTGAAAAAGTTTGGAGTCCACCGTACTAACGTGTATGGGTTTAAGTGTATATGCTTGCTTCTAAAGAGAAGGTGGCTATAGTGTGTGTATGTGTATATGTACATTTGACTGTATACTGTAATCATTTCTCCACCTGGTGACTCTCATAAGAGGAGGCCTGAGAACAAGCTTGTGTGTGCTGTAGGACAGGTTTGAGAACCAGTGATAACTATTATACATGTTTGTTTGTTGACTGTACGAGTTGTGACTATTGCATACACACTAATAGTTTTAGAGAGTAAATATTTACTGTCTGAAGATTTTCAATCCAGTAGCCAAATCTGTTACATATACATGGATGTGTTTGTGTTTATGAAAATTAAGCAGTTTGGTTGTTTTTTGCTAAAAAAAAATTGACTGCTACCAAAATGCATAAGTATCTGTTTGACCTACATGAGGAAAAACTAATAAAATAAACTCCTTTAGTACCCATTAATTGTGAAAGTGTTCAAGTGCATGCAGCAAAATACTAAAAGCTTTTTTTTTTTTTTTTTTTTTTAAATTCGCAAATAAACATTATAGAGAAATACATGTTTTATTAGTTATATGGGTGACAGTTTCACTTGAACCCTTGTGAATAAATCAGGACATTAGTCATGTAGTGGGTGAAGGATAAGTTCACTGTTCCCCCAACATCTAGCTATCTTCAAGAGCCCTCCCTCACCCACCTCCGTAAGGCTTGTTCTCCATTTATCTGAATCGCCACTGCAAAGATTCCTAGACAAGGGGTATAATACAGCCATGGAGGTGGGAGTCCCCTTCATACCGCTACAGTGTACGGCCTTGCTGGTAGTGTTTGTTACACTGTCAGGGCCGTTTTAAATGTCCTACTGCCTGGCTGACTTATTAATTGATTTACTGATTTGACCCCGGCAGTAGTTCATATGGAAGTGTCGCTGTTTAGTTGCAGTGGCACCTGTATAATTAACTAGTACTAAATAAAAGATGGGGCATGATTCCAAACCCCATTTCTTGCACACTGCTAGAAACGTGCAAACATTACTAGATGTTACTCTCCAGCTGTTGGAAGTAATATACTTAGTGTTGTATAAGTAAACCAGAAATTCTAATAAGAATGCTGAGAGCAGGTTTTAGGGGGAAACAAAAATGTTATGCGTTAATACAACGTGCGTATCGCCTCCAAGTCTGTCGCACGACTATGATGTCAAAGGCGTTACTCCCAGCACACAAGAATTGTTCCTTGTTTTTGTCATGTTACACTTATTGGATTAATTGGATTTTTTTTGTGTAAAATAAAGATACATTTTCTAGACCATACCCAGGTGTTTTTTAAACACTACACTTTGTAATTCTCCTGCCGTCTGTAGGGGTGAGGTAGCTGTTAGAGTGGCTCTGTGTGGGTTGGTTGAAGGGAGGGGTATCTCCCAAACAGCAGGGGTTCTGGGCATACAACATCTGGGGGTAAATGTATCAATCTGCGGGTTCTTCAACACCCGCGTGTTCAGCCTCTTCCGCGATTAAATTTCAAGCGGCGCTGCATTGTAAAGGGTTAACTTCCCTTTACAATGCAGCGCCGCTTGAAATTTAATCGCGGAAGAGGCTGAACACGCGGGTGTTGAAGAACCCGCAGATTGATACATTTACCCCCTGGTGTTAGAATACCTGGGGCTTTAATATTAACATAAGTACGTTTTGGATGGGCATCTCATCCAAACAGTCTACAATTTATTTATTTTTTTACAGTAGATGTGGCTAAAAGAGCTTGTAGATTGCTTGTGCTTCTGCTGAGATGGTAGACATACCATTTAATATAACCAAGATGCCCTGTATTGTGGAAGGGATAAGTCCTAATTCTGCATGTAGCCTCTGTTATAGGTGATTTTCCTATTCTGCAGCCAGTTTGACTATTCTAGCCATACACTGTGTAAAGTTACTGTAGTTTGCATCAGTCTTGTCATTTGGCTGATGTCACATTATCCAACATGGTCACTTTCGAAATGACCATTCATTAGTCCTCACAATAACAGTTTATAGCTTTGGTGAAGATTGTGTTATCTCACGTTTGTTCTAATCAGCTGGAGAACCTCGCAAATTGTGTAACGCCCATCCGCTTCATCCAATGGACTTTGGTTTTTGATGTGCAGAGACTTTGAAATATTCAGGATCAAAGCCCTTTTTGCTTGGGGAGGAAAAAAAAGTTTTTTTGTATTCTTTTTATTTCTAAACTTCTTACCGCATCCCCTTATTTATATCTTTAATTTTCCCTACTCTGTTGAGAATTGTCAGTTTTCCCTCATTTGTCTTTTTCTTCTGGTGATTGATGCCCAATTGTTTGTTTATTGCAATTGTCCATTTCTACATATCATGTGTACTTTTAACGATCTGTAACGTGTCTCAACATTTGTGAAAACACATTGAAATGTAAGTGAATAGATAGTAGAGCAATTTGAAACATCAGTGTTTTTACTTATGTTATAGACTTAAAATACTTTGATTTAATTACCTTTCAGCTTACCTTATCCCACTGCCAAGGTGGATCTGTGTGCAGGCTCAGGCATTGGTAACTAATGACTGTATTTAGAGGAAGCCGGGCACCCACACCAACCAGTTGTCTGGTGGAAGCAAATTCCAGGAGCCACTTGGCCACAGAATATAGACTTTAATGCTCACCTAGTTTCAGACGGAAATTGTTATTTCACAAAGATTTTTTGGGGGAAAAAAAGAGGGTAAACTAGGCTTTTCTATTTGAGCTGCGTGTGTGTGTGTGTCTACTGGGTCAAGTGCATTTACAGATGCATGCCTGCTTATCATTCGTCTTTGTGGATACCCCAGAAAGTGTGCAGACCATAGGACATTGCTATGAAGTGCAAACTTTTACCACTTAATTTCCATACCCTTCATTACTTTCTACAGACATAAAATACTACTCTGTTGAGCTCTCATCTTTAACATATAGGGGAGAATTGGAGACTGTAATTACTGTAAATTTTTAGTGTATTTTAATGTTGTTTTTTAAATTGCTTGTAGTGTGCTTAACTGTACCGTGCCACCACCTCCAATGTGACCATCTCTCTCCATCCACATATAGCAAACCAAAAGGCTGCAAAGTATAAATCTGCAGATTTTGCAGAGTGATTAGATTCTAGGTATGATTTCTGTAATCCTGGTTCATGCACCCCCTTCCTTTATATTACAATAGATGCCCTGTCCGTATTTTTTTTAAACTTCAGTGATATTTCTCATTCTCTCTGTACATAATTGGATTTGATTTGTTAGATTTTTTTTTACTACAGTCTTGGGTACTTGTCAGTTATATGGGCGCCACTTGAAACATAGACTCTGCCCACCTGTCGTTCCAGTGATTTGGTTTGAGCGGTGTGATCGAGTGCTGCTCCCCACCAGCTGTGTAAGGACATGCAGTTTTACAACTCCTCCTCACTTTCTCCCTTGTTTTGTCCATAAAACATAAAGAAAATACAGAATGTATTCTACTAAGATACCAAATCAGAGTCTCCTCTATCCCCCATAAAACATAGAACATTCCCCAGTATAGTCTGAACTAAAAATGATTTCCAGTGGAATCCGCGCATCACCCAAGTTTGGACATAAAGGCATACAGTCTCCAGGTAATTAAAAGGTTACGGTTGATGCTGCCCAACAATATCCTAAGAAATGTGGTATGTAACATGGTTTTGAGGAATGCTGAGAGCTTCAGCATGTCAGTAACTCTCTCCAGTTACAGCATTCTTCACCGACTTTATAAACTTCATCAGCAAGTGTGTGATGGTTTAAGAGAAGTTTGACTTATGGCTCTGTCTAACCATTGCACATTTGTCTCTTTATTGATGCTCTGATCAGGGCAGGTGTTGGGGTACCAGTGGGTAATTTTACAAAATGGCATAAGTAGGACTTTTATGAATTACTTATTTCTATGATGCCGTTATCTGAGCAGGGCACATCATATACCAAATTAAAATTCTTAGTTTGTAGATTTGCAGAAAAATATTGGTGTTGTAATTGCCTGCATTGTTTCGGAGTTATTTCACAAAATGTCTGTCTGCCATTTACAACTATGCATTACCATTGAACTCTCTCTGAGCACCTGCTGGGTGACCTGAAACATGTGAACGTGCTGGGTGGTATGGAAACTGTGACAGTTGTTTGCAGCAACATGTAACAATGCGTCTTGCGGCGACCTCAATCATGGACTGCTGTTATTTCATTACTCGCTTATCATTGCTTTGTTTACAACAAACATGCCAAGAGGCCGCCCTTGATGACGTCAGTGGTTGAAAGCTTACAGGTTGCCCAGAGCGCGCAGTTCAAAGATTTTGCCGTCAAGAATATTATCGTTACAATCAACCTACAACAAAAAGAACTGATACGCCGCTTGCATTGGACATGTATCTGGACGTGCAATGTGTGTATTGTGGTGCCCTACACTTTATAGTAGAGGAGATGGCTGTTATTCAGACTGCTGTCTCAATGGAAAGGTTTCACCGCCCGATGTGGTGGTTCCACCATATTTATCAGAACTGTTTATGACAAATACTCTCAAATTACGTAATAATCTCCATATCCTCAGCCACAGCTCTGCATTTGACTTTGTAAGCTAATATTGCCGAGTTATCTGGCAACAGACTATACACCTTTAAAATACATGGTGCTGTACATCATTTAATAGGAAGCTTGCATCTAGATACTGCGGTTACGTCCAACTTTATATCCTCGATACTCAACAAGGAAGTGAGCACCGTATGGTTAGAAATCCAAACTGTGATAGAACATTGATGAACGATCTTAACACTATGTTGCATCAAGTGAACCCTCTTGCACAGAGCCTAATGACCATACATGAATTTGAAGAACAAGAGAATGAAGATGCCCAAACGTTGGGTCGAAACAAGTTTGAGGTACGTATAGTGATAGTTTGCACCAAGGTAAGCGATGAGTGTCGCTACAACACACCTAATGTAAAAAAAAAAAAGAGGCCTCTTCATTGACATTTTTTACATTTCCGTTTAAGGTGGTTACCACCGGATTTCCCTAGTAATGTATAGATATAGTTGTGTTTGAGTAAGTTGCATAGACTGCTGTATGTACTTGGTCATATACTAAGTGTCCTTGAGTCTCTTTGGCACAGTGGTTACTGTTGTAGGAAGTCTCTTTCTGCAGTTCTTGTCTTCATGTGGTGTTTCTGGCCAGTGATGAGTTAACAATCTGTAGCATCTAGTAAGCTGCATGAAATCTATGTAGGTAACTGCAGCTGATCTCCTTCGTGCCAGCTGTGCCGCAGATGGATTTCTGATAAGTAACCAGACTGCTCTGAATCCTGTACAGCTCTGGAATGATGATGCTGCTGGTGGATGGGACTTAGACTCATTAGACTTGTGTTTGATATGTTGTACAGCTTGTGTCTTCTGTTCTGTGTACCCTGCACATTCCAGAAGAGGCCCAATAATGGCAGCTTAGTGGTACAGGACGCTCTGTCCCCTGCTACATGGTCATGACCACTAGGTATTGGTGCACTGACAGATTGCTCCCTGCAACTTTACACCATGTGTCTGGCTACAAGGAATTGTGCTGTATTTGTCTGTACAAATGTCAGCCCAAAGACATACACCGGGCCTGTCCAACTCCAAACCCCAATTGGGCCAAATCAATGTCTAAGATTCTGTGGTCTGCAAGAATGTCTCTCATGCAGTTTTATCACCCCCGTTCATCACACTGTGCCCCCTTCAACACACACTGCCCTTCAGGCTGTTTTTGTTCCCCTTCACTTACCTTTCTATTGTCTTTCTGATTTCTTTGCGTCTTTCACTTGACACTTCTGTCTTTTTCGTCATGGCTCCTCTGTGTGCTCTTCACTGAAATTGTCGGGCGTGATGACGTCACGTCTGACATTCAGTGCGAAGGGAGAAGGCCGCCGAGGTAAGATTTAATTTTTTGGGGGGCCAGCAGTTCTGGTGGGCTGCAGAAAATATGGCTTTGGGCAGCGAGTTTGACACCCCTGATCTACACTGTGTATAAAGTGCTATTGAACGTTTGTATGTTCTCCCCGTGTTTGCGTGAGTTTCCTCCGGGTGCTCTGGTTTCCTCCCACACTCCAAAAACATACCTGATAGGTTAATTGGCTGCTATTAAGTTGCCTTTTGTCTTTCTCGGTCTGTGTGTGTATGTTAGGGGATTTAGATTGTAAGCTCCAATGGGACAGGGACTGATGTGAATGAGTTCAGTGCTGCGAAATTAGTGTCGCTATATAAATAGATGATGATGATTGAACCTATAATACAATTGATGCAATGTGGTTCATCTTCCAACATTCACATGTGTTGTATGTTAATGTTCTCATACCATGACCGTGTTTGATTACACCAAGACTGAGAACATCTAATAATAACAGTGGCTTTTTCATTGTGTTTTGGCTTAGATACAAGAAGATATAAAAAGCATAACTTTTAGGTTTTTGTAGTTTCTTTGAATGTTAGTGCCATTGTTTTGTAAATGGTTTTTAGTATGTATATCTTTTATATAAAGCCAATTTCTTTATATTTATGGCTCCCACAAATTGGCACTTTCCCTGCGCTTTTTTCATTGTTGGTGTGAGCTGCATTCACTGCCTGGGTTATGCAGATTGGGTTAATTGAAACTGCCAACCATACATACGAGCGCTCTGAGTGATCACTGGACAAGTATGAATACAAGACAATGGACAAGGATATGCTGCGTGCATGTCTGGTATCATTCTCTCTTGTGTACAGCCGACGCTTTCTTCATTAGGTACAGTCTGCAGTGTTGGTTGAGCTATGTCCACAAGGCTGTGTATAAGTTCAGGCATAGGGGTGAAGCTGTGTGCCCGAACCCTGTAAGATTCTTTTTAATACTGTGCTGCACAAAATATTTTAGGGTGTAGGTTGTAGAGTGTGGCTAATGTAGAGTGACATGCTCCATCGTTCAAAGGTTTTTTAAACTTTTTTTAAGGTTTTTATGTTTTGTGTTTTTGTTTTGTTTTTTCATTTTACATTCATTATTTTACCTGAAAAACTGTAAGTCCTAGAGTTGAACTAGGATTGGAAGTTGATTTTCCACGTACTCTTTATTTAGCCATCGGCATTAAATGGGAAACTTCTGTTGGGGAAGTAATTTGCTAAAAGAACTCTTATTTGGCTGCAGAACGGTCCAGTCATAGAAAGAATATTTTGTGACATTGCAAAATAGTTTTGTGAAAGTTCCCAGTTCATGGAGAGGACATTACGACACTGAACGATTTCTAACGTGGGAAATACAATTTAGTGGTGGGCAAGCTGTGTTTAAAGATGACGCTAAAGAATAGATGTTTTTAAGCACATCATTTTCTTGGCCTCCATATGCGGGAGCTGGACTCTTTCATTCTTATGCATTTGGGAAAAAAACAATGTTTTTCATGTATTAAGAAAGAAGACTTGTGCATCAATATTATTTATGGCTTTGTGTTCTCATAAACTCCTATTAATATATGGATAATAAGCTGGAACGTGAACATTGTATGTGATGTATGTGTGTGTGTGTAAATATGACTGCCGATATCCACTTCAGGATGGCTCATTAATGTAGTTCAGAACAGTCGCTGCCTCCGCTCTGGGCCCTCTTATACAGCTGGAGGACTAATAAGTTTTCCTGAGCAGTGTCTTTGAGCCGCTGCTGTAAGCACAGGTGAACCGTAGCTGTTGGACGCGCACTTTGAAGCTTTGCTTAGAGCAGCTTGTACATATCCTAAGAGTGTTGTGCTGATTGTATAAATGTGGTTGGGTCACATTGATGTATAGGTATGTTGTCTAGATGCAAAGTTCATGGCATTTGAAGCTCTTAATTGGTATTGATGAACACAAGTTCCATTTACAGCTTTAGATGAGCAATGTCACCAATTTATTAAACAGAATATATAAAAAATTTACTGCTGAATTTGCCTTTTTTTTTTTTTTTTTTTTTTTAGTGGTCCTAACCAAGGAAAGGAGAGTGGTGGGAGTGGGGTTTACATGCGTATATTTTGAGATGCACACAAAAACATTTATTTTTGTCTTTGTGTGTAAGGGTCACAAGTTCTGTTCTTAAAATAATTAAGGAATCATTTTGATAGAGGAGGAAGCATTTGTAAAGGTAATCTAGTCATAGACACAGTGTGGGGATATGAGCTGTGGAGAGCAATTGGGTTTGATTATCTCAGTAACCATGTGGTCTCTTCCCGCCTGTCTTATAGTTGATATGTAAGTTTCTCCATTGTAGTTTTTGAGTTCTTGCGAGGAAGGGGACAGAGGGTTCTTCCAGTTCCTGACTAAACGACACTTAGCAAGTACTGTAAAAAAAAATATTTTTTACAGCTGCTAAGATTATGGGCAGGATAGCAGAGGATCACTGGGCAGGACCAGGAGATATGGAGTACCCCTGTGGGTGCAGTTCCACCAACATCTGGGATTAGGATTAGTGATCCCCACACTCTGCACTTTACTGATCTTTCAGTGACCACCCCAAGGTACCCGACCCTGGCTTGTGTCAGTGCTGCAGTGGCTTTTCCCTTGGTGGCAGTGGACCTGCTCCATTGTCAATCTGCTACTGACAGACACACAGATCCATAAGACTTGCAGAGTCCCCAATCAAGGGAGAAGACTTGCATCTCCTCACTGTCCTTCAGTAGCCCTCTGATTCTCCCATTGCCTGTTCTGACATCCAGGTCACGAACACCCAAAAAGAAAATAAGCCTCCACCCAAGAGAGCTTAGTCAGTATGTCTGGATCAGGCCTCACCAACTTGTGGCTCTCCAGGTGTTTTGAAACTACAAACTCCAGCATACTTTGCTAGTAGATAGCCAGCCAGGGTATGCTTGGACTCGATGTTTCACAACACCTGGAGAGCAGCAGGTTGGCCAAGCATGGTCAGGAAACTGGCCTGGCCTGTTCATGACCATTGTGACTAGGACTAGTTCAGAGTCTCGGGTGCAGAGTTTACATTTGTAGGCTGGGCCGTGAATGTTCTGTGCAGTACAGACAAACTGATTTCTTACCGGTGGATTTCTGTATAGGAAGGATGTTTGTTACAATCGCTGTATGTCTTGTGGAGCTGATAGTGCACCCTCGCCATCTCTTGCAGGTCCTGTGTACTGTTTCCTTACTGACAACGGTGAGGGGACGATTATTTTTAAGAATTCAATTGTTCCCCTGTAAAATTTCTAACTTTTTTTTTTTTTAATGTAATAATTTGACCTGCATTTAAAATAGTCTGGTAACACTTTTGCCATGAGTTACCATATAGTTCACATTGTCCATGCAGGAACAAGCTTTTCTTCTACCTCATTATGACAGGTGTGTACGCATTGTAATGTTTGCATTGTCAGTTCTGAACAGACATTTCTTGGTGTGTCATTGTATCAGATATGTGTCTGTTGTGTTGATGTAAACAAAGTATTTATAGCACAGCTATGCAAAGGGCTCGTTGCTAGATAGGCTTGTAGTGCAGCCATTTGCATATTGGGTACGTCACCATTGTTTTTGACTATAGGTAAACTCACCCCAGTAATCAGCAGGCAGTAACGCCTCAATGTTGAACCAGATCCTTGTTAGCAAGGTGGAGGAAGATAGTATGAGATCTCTCAGGAATGAAGTCTGCTTTGTTTCACTCATTATACTTCCATGTATACAGTGTACTTCTTTAGGCTTACAAATGTTCCAGGAATATTAGCATTTACATAGATTATAGAAATGTTACAGGCTGACATCTGTTCAGGGCCCCAGGTACCCATGAAGGCTAATTTTGTAGGTCTTCTCGTTATTTTTCTATGAGTTAAAACATGTATTATGTGTAGCTGTGCGGATCAGTTTTCATGCAAGCTATAAACTGTTGGCTATCTTACAGCGTTGTGTAATGAAGCACTCAGAATGGCCCTATTCCTGCTGCTTTTCCTGTTTTCTGTTTTGTTTGAAATGATTAAAATCTTTGTGCAGATTTTAGCCCAAAAATCTCTGGCTCTCCATTATTGAACAGGCTTCTGCTTCTGCATCCCAGCTGCCAGGTCTAGGCTCGTAGAATACTGGGGTGTTATTTGGGACTTTATAGTTCTGATATTTGGATTCTATATTTTGGACAAATCGGGGTTTATATTCTTGTGGCGCAAATTACATTACCCTGTTTATCATAGGGTCTGAATTTGTGGTAGTTGAGGCAGTTTTGTCAGTAATTGCCTCGTTCCTGTAAGGAAATCCTCTTTGCACACTAAAGGATCTCTTTATCAAGGTCTGAAGTATGGTGATGTAAACCAGTCAGGTGTCATTAGAGGTTATTTACATTGTTTATATAGTGATTACTCATCCCTGTACAGAGAGATTCCCTGCCCCATAGAAGCTTAGTCTATATTCTCTAACCTACAGACACACACTAGGGTTAATTTCACCAGAAGTCGGTTAACCTACCAGTATGTTTTCTGGTTTTGGAATCTAACTCATGACCCCAGCGCTGTGAGGAAGAAGTGCTACCACTGTGCTGTCGCACTATTTACAATGCGCTAATGTGCCATCAGTTGACCACTTGCTTTCATGAGGACTCTATTAAAGCTGAACGACTGCACCCAATTGGCTATCATTTATCAGTCTAGTGCAAGTTACACAATAACAGCTAGTGTGTGGCTAACTGCAGATTTTGCTCCCAAACACAAGGCTAGTATTACCCCAGTTAGTACCACCCTATTTGTGTCTCCCCCTTCCCTTTAGGATGTAAGCTCTCAGGAGCAGGGCCCTCTTTCCTTGTGTGCTCCCTCTACTATTCCATCACCCCCTGTACCTCTTGGCCTGCTTTCCTAGCCATGTTTCCTTAAGCTTCGGCCTACTTCTCTGATTTCTACCATCCCTTTCACCATCTGTCCCAGAAATAATCTGCTTTGCTTTAGCTTGTTACCGTGTTTGTATATATTTTTGTTCTTTCTGTATCATGTTGTGTCTTGGGTCTCTGTTTTCTGTATATTTAATGTACGGCGCTGCGGACCCTTTGTGGCGCCTTATAAGTTAAAGATAATAAGAACTGCAGATTTTGCTCCCAAACACAAGACTAGTAAATGAACCCACTGTTATACTTGTACTACATTAATTAAAGCTGCTAGGTAACTAAGTTACTACAGAGTTTGGCTTTTGCACTTTTTCGTGTTGTTTGTTTGGTTTTAGTAGATAACCGTAATATGTCTACTGACACATGAATTCCTTTCATAGTTCTTTTATTTGGCGTTGCTCTGCTTACACGTGACTGGCTGGCTCCACTTACACTGTCTCTTTCCTCTGGAATTTGTTCTGTTTCTATTCCTAAACTCTGTAACCTGAGAACCAGAAGCTTTGCTGGAGTCGGGTTCAGCCCACGACTCCTCACTCCAAGATCTTGTATTTTCTTTGTTTTGTTTTTTTTCTCTTACTAGTCAACCAACAACTCTGCAAAACAACATTCTGTAATCAGCCACAGAAGTTGTGGCATAATAAACCATGTGTTCTTTCACGTGCTCCCAATGGGAATTGTTTTTGTTTTTTTTATTTTATTTTTTATACAAACAAGGTCTATCAGCAGACTGCCCTGACCCTGATAGGAACAGATCATCACATATGTCCTAGTTCTGCAATTGGTGATCAGAAACATCCAGTGTACAGTACATACACCGATATCCTAGAATTTGACAGCAGATGAGAACCGCTTGGCCCAACTAGTCTACCCAGTTTTTAACCTATAGTAACCTCAACCCATGTTTGACCCTTAATGTAACGATATAATTATGTATATCCCAAGCATGTTAAATTACTCTATTGTATTAGCCTCTACCACCTCTGCTGGGAGGCTATTCACTTATCCACTACCCTATCTGTGAAGTAATTTTACCTAACATTTCCTCTGAACCTACTTCCCTCCAGTGTCAGTACATGTCCTCGTGTTCTAATACTTCTCTTCCTTTGATAAATATTTCCCTGCTGTACATTGTTAAAACCCTTAATATCATGTAATTATCCCTATTTATTTATTTTTTTTAAATGTCTATAAAATTGGAATTACTATTTTTATTTTTATTTTAAACTATAACCTCACACATGCTGGTAGTGAGACCTGATACCCGCACAATATAGGTCTGGTTGGCATTTATGGTCATTGAACAATCTGATGCATTAACATTCAGGTGACCAGGTTTAGTTTAATGACCTTTCAGGTCTATGTATAAAGGTAGGAATGCACTGCATGTTTTTCCTCTGGTCTCTAGATTGATCAATATCCCTGTTAACGGCTTGTTTCCATTGTAGTTTGCATGCAAAGTATAGATTAGTATTGGCATTGCATAAAAACTAGTAGAAACAAGGCTTTGTGTGTGAAGCTGCTGTAGTCCGATGCTATAATCTATACAACAGAGTGCTCCGCGCACAATTGCTGCTTCCCACTAAGGAAACGCTCACATTTAATGGTTACACACTCATTCACAGCTTGTGTGTTCTACAATAGTTTTGTGTCTACAAAAAGTCATACCCACTGTAGAGGGTAAAGTCAGTATGAAGGGTTCAAGCTGTCCCTCTTTTTGACTCAAAGTAACCTCTATCACTTTATCTGTCCAAACCAAGTATTTTGTCTCGTGTCTGTGTAGCGAGACTCAAATGTTTCCTAAATATAGAACAGTGTCCAGTGTTTACTGCCAACGCCTTTAATGCAAATTGGTTCACGGATAATTGTGAGTGTGCGATGAGCCTTAGCTACAAGTAAATTATTATTATTTTTATTTATGTAGAAAACAAACAAATAGCACTACTAATGTATATAGGTGAGAGGTGATGAGTGCTGCCAGGGAAAGCAGTTCATGTTTCTAACAGTAATCTATTACTATTATAATTATATTATAGTAATCTATGACTTTATTCAGTGTTTGAGCCAGTTACCTGTAAAACCTTTATATTACTTATAGCAGGGCACTGGGACTGTGTGTTAGACCCAATAACCCTATGGAGGGTATTCAATTGAGCCGAAAATCGAGCGCTCTAAAAATATTACCGTTAATCCGGAAATTACTCGCTGAATTTCAGCTCGCAGCTTGAAATCCAGTGAGTAAATTGCCGTATTTACGGGCAGATTACCGTATTAATGGTAATATTTTTAGAGCGCTCGATTTTCGGCAATCACGCCGTCAATTGAATACCCCCCCCCCCCCCCCCCTATGTATTCATTAACCCATACAGAGAGTTTTGTATCTGTTGGGCAAAAATAGTGTTTCAACACTAGTTAAGCATCACTTACACTGATTCTTAAAGCCAGCACTGGGAGTTGGCACTGATTAGTTAACACAGTGTGTGTGTGTATACGCCTTTCTGACAAGTATCACTGTATGGGTTAATAAATGCATTGCAGAGGACTCTTGGATGGCACTTAAATTGTTATCCCAGATGCGGAGTTCCGCCTGTGATACATAGTAATTAAAGCTGTATAGCACAATAAAATATACAGTAGGAAACTTCAGGTTAAATAATTCAAAGATACAAATCATTGTAAAGGAATAAGTCCTAGACTAAAGACCTTATATGTTCTGATAAGTAATTTGTAAAGTATCTTATCTAACACTAGATTTTGTTTTGCTGTACTGGTAGTTATCAATGCTGCTTTGGTGTGGTTTTTTTTTTATGTGTTACATAAAATTAGCTGGAAAGAGAAGTTGCATTTGATCTCTAGTTTAGAGTCGAAGGTGCATATTCAATTGTTGGCGTTACAGCCAAAAGTAACGTGCCCCGCGCACCATTACCATCATTACGGTAATAGTGCGTGTAAATACCGTTATTACGGTACATTTCTCGCTGGATTTCAGCTCAGGGAGCTGCGAGCTGAAACACGGCTTACTATTACCGTAATACCGCTAATAGTTTTTTACGCGGCGGAAACTGTGGACAATTGAATATGCCCCTTAGGGTGATATAGGAATTGATCATGTTACAGGTCCTTCCTTGGTTTGTACAGTTGCTGGTAGCAGAGTTGTCCTGTTATGACAGTGTGAGATGTATCATTACTACTGCTCTACGGCTTACTGGAAGCTGCGGATCACAGTACCATTGCTCACCTACAAGTACATTGTGACACGATACTTTACAATCGACAACTCTTTTGGGAGTGACCGTCCTGGCCTATTTCTATACAAATATAAACCATGTGCTCTGAGTTCTGCACAGCTGTTAACCCTCTGCACCGGGTCAATCTAATGGTACTGCTGGGGTCTTACACTCGGCATGTGAATGTTCTCTATATGTTGATAGGTTTGGCAACTGCAGAATTGTCTGCAAGATACTGTAAAGGAGATATATATCGCACCGGGTAGACTGATTTCCTCCTTACTCCTTAATTTTCAAGTCATCCATTCATTATGGTAATTTCTATTGTGCGTGAGACATGGAGGATAGGTGCACCCACACATTGATTAAATTACAATGATTGGACAGAAAGAGAGAAATGTGTTACCGCAACACTCGGTCATTATATATTAAATTAATCGACTGTGAGTGCCCTGGTAACACATTTCTCTCTTTCTGTCCAATCAAGATACTGTCTAAGTATATATGTATTTTTCCACAACTTGTATCAAATTAAAATGGCTTGTTGAGGAAACGGCCTGTGGATTAAATATAGAAATTTGCATTACTGTGATTTGCATGACTGAGTGTTTATATCCTTGCATGTTGAATGTTCTTATTTGAAGGTGAAGCCATTAGCTGTGTATGTGGCTGACAATTGTTCATGGTTTAGAAATCCCTTTTGCTACAATAGTATTAGTGACCTCTGTGGGCTATATCATGGTACTACACTGCAAAGAAATAAATCCTGTACAGTAGATTAGAAGAGAATTAGAAGTCACAGAGAAACCTAAGAGGAAGTGAGAAGAGCTAAAGGAGGAAGAAATATTGTGGAGAAATAAGCTTATTTACTAAGCATGTTTAGGTATCTGACAAAGGGTAAACCTAAAGCAACTCTTCCCTTTTGTGTAATTGTCTGTTACTATAACCCTTTTCACAGGGCAAATACTGGTTACCTTTGTGACTAGAAAATATACCCATACAATTGGGCACCGGTGGATAAAGCATTGCTTGGCGCACTTCCATCAGTCTGATGGTCCCGGCCTGCACTGGGCACAAGTTCTCACAGTACGGAGAACCAAGAGTTCCATTGACCGAGTTTTGTTATCCCAAGCTGAAAGTCACTGCTGGTCAGAACCATGCTCAGCCATTCTCCACAGCAGACGCTAAGAGGCGCTGCAAATACAAATCTCTGCTGCTTTTGCCAGCCGGAGGGAACTCTACAAAAAGCGGCAGTCACGGTTGCTGGCAGAGTAGGGGGAAAATGAGTAAACCTCTGCTGGAATCTCCTGGCATTGGGCACTAGAGGTGCTGTGCTTGCAGCATGCACTGAATGCTGGTGTTTAGGTTGTGGTGTTTTTACAAACTTACTGGCTGCAAACTTTTGTCACCATCTCTGACTTATGGATACATTTATTTTTTTTCTAATCCTGCCATATTTAAGGGCCCATGTGCCATTTTTGTGCCCTATGTGCTATTGTGCAGTATCTTTGAGCACCAGCCATGACTGTTACTTCCTGCTGAAATCTGGCTGTTACTCTACTGCTTTTTCTGACTGTATAACTGTTGGATTTCTAGTCTGTACAGGAATGTGTAGGTATAATATGTATTATAAGTGAAGTAGGAGCAGCCATTGTGGTGCATATTTTCTGCATGGGTGAAAGTGCACATCTTTCCTTTACTGTTCATGTTGTTTAATGTTTACCAATCATGCTGCTTATACTATATCTGGTTTGTTTTAGTGGCCTAGGTTCTTTTTTTTTTTTTTTTTTTTTAATGTATGTCAACATTATTATAGCTGAAGTTTAGAGGCATGTTCTTTTTAATGTCATTTTATGTAGCTAGACCTAGTAAAGTGTTGCAACCGTGTAGTTATACTTTGCAGAATGTCTGGCCGTATATTTCACCCTGTAGACTCGAGATAGCTGCTCTCTAACTTGTTACCTAAACCACTTGCAAGAATCACTAGTCTGGTAAGAGACCCACACAAGACAACACTGTTAGAGCAGCAATTTCTCTGAGCTGTCTCCTGCTCATTGTTTTTATAGATGATTTAGCCGCTTGTCTCAAAATATAAACTTTTATTCTGACCTTGAGGTTTTTGTAATTGATCCAAACGGCACAGTCTGTACATTTCGTGTTTTTGTTTTGCAGGTGATGATTGAATGTGTTTAGACCTATTGGGGATTCAAACCTCTCGGTCCACCCAGTCTGCCTTTTCCTTTCTAGTGTTTACTTGCGAAATATTTTATACAGCGATACTGTAGTGGACCTGTCACCATGGGAATGCAGCGGGTTCTATGACTACTGACACCACTGAGGCGTCAAAGTACCAGTGTTGTCACTAGTTTCTAGTACATGGATAGGCTGATTATTGGGTAATGTCCTCATTGTATAACCGTTGTAGGTCTGTTACTAAAGGTTTGTAACATCCTGGTAAAGTACAGCGAGTGTCTCTGGTTTCCAGTGTTGTGGGGGGTTGTTGTACTGTAACGGAGAAGGGCACCTGGTTTCTATGTAAGTGTCGGATGGCTGGTAGGTGTCTGACTCTATCCAGCAATCAGATTTCAGTCTCAGCTTCAAAGACCTCACTTAGTTTTTTTTTTTGGGGGGGGGGGGGGGGGGTATTTCTGTTAAACTTTGTGTGTGTTTTGGGTATTAGGATGATTTTGGGTATTTCTATTTTTTGGGGGGTATTTTGTATTTTTTTTAGTAGCTTATAGCGTAGTTGTCAACAGGGTAAAAAGTGAAAGAACAAAGTTTTAGCCTTGGTTTAGTTTGGTATTCTTTCCTAGCTAAATATAATATTTGCTGTATTCAGTTACTTTGTGTTCATTAGTAAAACTCTGACAGTTTACATTTATATCCCTCAACTGACATTTTTTTCCGTCTCCAAATACATAGTTTTCTTAACTTTTTGTTTTCAACTAGCCTTGTAAATTGAATTAAAACACCACATTGCATTTGACAGTCTTTTGTTTTATACAGTTTAATAATGTTTTATGCATTCAAGCAGTTTCCATGCCTTATTAAGATAAAGAGAGGACACAAACAGAATGAATCATGAATAAAACTGTCGGCTTGCTGGGGAAAGAGAGAGGGAACATTTTGGTCCTTTTGATTATTGCTAATGCATAGTTCATATTTCTGTATTACAATAACACTGCATTTGTTTGAGCAGCAAAATTATACAAAATATACTATCCAAATTATAGCCGCAAAATGACAGGCAAGCAGCTACAGAACACTCACTTGTGGTCGCTGTTATGGTGCTAGTTGACGCTAACTTTACTCTTGATTGTTGATGGTTTTTAATTTTTGAGATAACTGTTCCCAATTAGTAACAGTATTATAACGATATAGGGGTATGGAGGTTGTCTTCTGAACTCTGCAGCTGCCTGCTTGTGTGCTCTGATTTGTGTGTAGAGTAGATATTTTTATTTTTTTGATAACTTTATAGAGTGCTAGCACACAATGTATACACACAGTGTAGAAAGCCAAAATAGGTGACCGTATATATATCTGGAGGTGGCTGTGTAGCAGCCCCAGCTAAAGCACAGGAGAATGTACACAAAAACGAAGGCAAGTAAAGTATATGGTCAGATAGGAGGTCAGATCTGTATCAACATATTATATTATACTAAACTATTGAATGATCAGTGTGAGGTCTATTTGTATTGTAATGAGGAAGGGAAGGAGTGGATGGGACATAAGGGAGGAGGGGGGGGGGGGACTGAGACAAGACATGGGACTCCGGGCCTGCCAACGCTCCTCTAATTGAGGAAAGCTGAATCCACATAGATGTTTTCAATTTTTTTGTTGTTGTCCACTTTAGGTTTCCCTCCAAATGTAGATAATAGGCCTCCCACGTGGCAGTGGCAGGCAGTTATTTTACGCTCTGAATTATCTTTGAGATAATGTACTTCTTACTGTAAATTATACGTAGGGCCTGATTAAGGGTTCCGGCCACCCTAGTGGAATACCCCCATAGCATTCCCCACCAGAACCACCACAAATGTGTAGGCTTATAGGAATACTGCTGATGAATGTTCAGGAGTTTTCTCCAGCATTCAGATTTATACAGATTATGCTGTTCTCTTACCTGTAATTGCTGCTTGGATTACCAGCTTTTCTCTCATGCTTGTTCTTGCAGCTTTGTCCTCTAGCTAGCATCTGGGAAGTTGGAATCTTGTTTCGAAAATAGTAAATATTTTGCAACACAACACAATTTTTGGCTAACATTTAGGCTCCTTAGTTTCAACACTACAGTATAGCCAGATAAAACTATCGCCATAGCACAGGCATGTATATACAATAAAATTAACGAAAATTTGATGTAAAAAACCATCATCAAATACAAACCTCTACCAGCCCCATTTGACTACTATGTAGCGTTCTAGTAACCGCTGAGACCAAATGAGAACTGGCGACCGCCACGCAATAGAGCATCCTGGCGACCGCCACGCAATAGAGCATCCTGGCGACCGCCACGCAATAGAGCATCCTGGCGACCGCCACGCAATAGAGCATCCTGGCGACCGCCACGCAATAGAGCATCCTGGCGACCGCCACGCAATAGAGCATCCTGGCGACCGCCACGCAATAGAGCATCCTGGCGACCGCCACGCAATAGAGCATCCTGGCGACCGCCACGCAATAGAGCATCCTGGCGACCGCCACGCAATAGAGCTTCCTGGCGACACACCAACCACCATTTTCATCACTCCCCTCCCCCTTCTAATATCTTCAGTTACAGTAGTTGGTACATTTTTGTGTCCTTATGTGAGGTGGGGAACAGAGGCAAGCCAAGACTGAGTTAAATTGTGCTACTGGGGACCCTGCTCCTTCCTCTGGGTATTGATGTGAGGCTCCTGTCGCATTAATGCAGGCAGATTGTTGTCAATTTGTCTCTATATGAAAAGACATTCATACATTGAACGTTCTGATTGCTAATACTTTTCAGTAGTTGTCATGGTCCCAAGCTGCATGTCGCACTGCGGGGCTAACTGTCTCATCCTACAGCCACAAATAAAAATACAAGGCTTTCCCAACATTGCTTGGCGCGTATTGTCTCTATCCTGCTCCCTAGTTGGACTCTGAGACTTCTAGATATGAGCCTGTCATATTTATTAATGTTGTGCATGGGCTTTGCCAGCAACAAATGGAACAGAGCTGTGATCATTCTTGTGATGTTTGGGCTCTGCTTCTTTACAGACAAGTTATTTAGTCTATTATATTGAATAGAATCGTTGGGGAAAATGGTAAAAAAATATATATACATGCTAAATTGTGACTTTTGAGACGCGGATGTGGGAAAACTATCTTATTACATTGTGCTAAAATTTTGAAGCAATGTCCTGGCTCGTCATGTTTGCAGGAATTTTATTTTGACACTTAAACTCAATCTTAATTTGATTAAAGGGCTTGTGTGATGCCCCAATGTCCTAGGGACTAGTTGCTATGCCTGCTCATGCGGGTTCAGCCCACAGAATGGCTGCGTCCACAGTGTAGGCGAGAAGTACGCTTTAATGGTTCCACTCTGAGGCAGTCTGGTGCCAATGTAAGAGCATTTGTAAGCTAAGGGAACAACTTATGGACTTTCAGATCTGTATAGGTGTTTGGGTTGAGACTGAACTGTGGTGCTCACATTTTATTTCCTGAGGATCCAGTAAGCTCTTTGTATAAATGGGTAACAATGGGTTAAACGTAACCTGAATACCTGAATGTTTGGTGTCCTGTGCTTAGCTGGTGTTTTTGCTAATGTTCACACTGCCTTGGGGAATACCTATTATGAATACGTAATTTCTGAACACTTAGCATGAAAAGCTTTTATCTGTTCTTGGCTTTTTCTAATGTACATTTTCTGTCTGTCTTCCAGCTTCCTGACAGATACAGCCGTCCATCCCTGGGAGTGTTACGATGACGGAGCATGGTATAAAGTGGGCTTGCGAATATTGTACTTACGAGAATTGGCCGTCTGCTATCAAGTGTACCATGTGCCGTGCCCAGAGACCCAGTGGTGCCATCATCACTGAGGAACCATTCAAGAGCAGCACCCCTAACGTGGGTACTATAGAAAGAGGCGGAGGAAGTCCCTTAATATGCCCTGATTCCAGCGCCAGGCCACGTGTAAAGTCCTCATTTAGCATGGAAAATAGCAGTAAGTGGTCCTGTCACATGTGCACCTACCTGAACTGGCCAAGAGCCATCCGATGCACTCAGTGTTTGTCCCAACGTAGGACACGTAGCCCCACAGAATCTCCACAGTCCTCGGGATCAGGTTTACGGTCCATCCCCAGCCCCATTGACCCCTGTGAGGAATATAATGACCGCAATAAACTGAACATTAAGGGTCTGCACTGGACTTGTTCTGCTTGCACGTACGAGAACTGTGCCAAAGCAAAAAAATGCGTTGTGTGCGACCACCCCACCCCCAACAACATGGATGCTATAGAGCTGGCGGATACGGACGAGGCGTCCTCCATTATTAACGAGCAAGACCGCGCTCGCTGGAGAGGTGGGTGCAGCAGTAGCAACACCCAGCGCCGGTCTCCACCTATGTCCAAGCGGGATTCTGAGATGGATTTCCAAAGGATTGAGCTAGCCGGTGCTGTGGGCAGCAAGGATGAGCTGGAACTGGACCTCAAAAAATTAAAGCAAATCAAAAACCGGATGAGGAAGACGGACTGGCTATTCTTGAATGCGTGTGTGGGTAAGCGTTATATATTTCCAGTTATCTTTTTGCGGTCTTCAATTTATTGTGCTGTAAATATGTTTTTAAATTGTTTCGTTTCATCCTCAAGGGTTAGTGAATCTACTATAGAAGTTGATCTCTATAGATCAGTGTTGGCTAACCTGTGACACTCCAGGTGTTGTGAAACTACAAGTCCCAGCATGCTTTGCCAATATATAGCAGCTTATTGCTGGAAGGGTATGCTGGGACTTGTAGTTTCACAACATCTGGAGTGTCACAGGTTAGCCAGCACTGCTATAGGTACTTAAAAATGTGTTCAATGTGGCTACTTGCAGGAATCCTGTCATACATAGGAAAACATGGCTTCCCCAAGAAGTCAGCTCAAACCATTACTGTCCATGTTACTCCTAGCTTTTATATAAAACCCACCCTAAATCTTATGCTGTGATGTGCCTTTTAAATGGTTGCTCTCCGCCCGTTCCAGCCTATAATGGCCAGCAGCTGGATCTGTCTGCTATTGTCTTTGTAACAAGTGTGTGTAGACATGTGGAGTTGTTTTGCTTTTTGTCATCCGCCCCCTCTCACCTCCGCTTCCTGGGAAGCATCAAGGTTACTTTGCTTCTAAGTGCAGTCAAGCTGCGCGCAATGGCTGCTGGATGTTTGAACCTAAAGACCTGCGGATGTTTACTTCTACCTAAATGTGCTAGTGGTGAGGAAATGGCAGAGTGATCCGCACACGTTTTGTGGAGCACTCTGCCGATCCAGAGGTAGTGCTGCATGGAATCACTGGGGCCTCTATAAATAGAGCCTATGACTCACAGCTCTGCATTCAGTGGAGCCGGGGGTCTGAGTGTGTGGGCTGCTTATTACTTTTATTTTGATAAGTATATATTTTTTTCCATTGTTTAAGCACATGCTATCAGGCTCTTTCCTTTCTTAGTCTGACCCCTCTTTGTCACGGTGAATTTTTATTTAATTTTTTGCCTCCCTTTTCTTGTTTTTGTAGTAAATTATGTAAATTTTTACTGCAAATCCATGTTGTCACACAGCCTCTGAACAACCGATTACAGTGAATATTTATAGCTTAGCTCCCTGTATCATAGTCAGCAGCTGCTGGAGGAGACAGTGCTTGTGTAACCAGTAGTCTAAGTGTGCTCTGTCTGCAATCCTTACTTGGTATTATACATTCACACTTCCTCTTGTTCAGTACATATAAATCACTGGGCTCCTGGTTATCTGGTGTTGTGGCTTCACACAAGCCTTAATCTTGTGGCAGTCTGGTTGATTGAGCCCCCATCTTGTTGACACTGTCTCAATGACCCTACAAAAGGGCTGAACAAATCCAGCCAGGCAGCAGTGCCTAAATAATTGCTGTCCACACCTAACTTTTGTGAGTCATTTCAATGGATTCGCACCTTTCCTGGCCCCTCAAAAGATCTTGCTGGCTCCAAGTCTACATTATATTGTCCACACCCCGTCATACACGTAGTCAAATGGGGTCATCAATTAGTCAGAATTTCAGGCCTATCGTGTATATTTGTCCTTTATTATTTGTGAACATATTCATTTTATTTCTGGTTCCTGCTATAAGATGTGTTTAAATATTCATAGTTAACAGTTTGTAAAGGAGAGGAAAATATATACACTTATTATGTTTTTCTTTCTAGTACTGGGTAGGACCCCCAAGCAGCTTCAATTCTTTGTGGCATGGATCCAACTAGGTGCTGGAAACATTCCTTAGATATTCTGGTTCTGGCTGACATGACAGCATTGCGCAGTTGCTATAGATTTGTCTGCAGCATATTCATGCTGTGGAGCTCCTGTTCCACCACATCCCCAAGGTGATCTAGTAGATTGAGATCTGATCACTGTGGAGGCCATTGGAGTATACTGACTTCATTGTTGTACTCCTGGAACCAGATTGAGTTGACATGACAAGTTATCCTGCTGGAAGTAGCCATTAGTAGATGGGTAGACTGCGGCACATGGTCAGCAACAATACTCAGGTAGGCTGTGGCATTTAAACATTGCTCATTTGGTATTGAGGGACCTAATGCATGTCAAGAAAACATTCCCCATTACACCAGCAGCCTCCACTATTCACACAAGGCAGGTTGGATCCGTTTATTCATCTTTATGTCAAATCCTCTTTACATCTGCATGTAACAGCAGAAACTGGGATTCTTCCAATCGGGCCACTTTCTTCATATCTACTACTATTCAGTAGTTTTGGTGAGTGTGTGCCCACTGCAGCCTCCGTTTCCTGTTCTTGGCTGACAGAAGTAGAACCCGGTGTGGTCTTCTGCTGCTGTAGCCTATCCACTTCAGAGTTTGAAGTGCTGTACATTCAAAGACGCTCTTCTGCATACCACTAATGTAAGGCACGCTTATTTCAGTTACTGTTGGGTTAACCAGTCCATCCATTGTCCTTTTGACCTCCATCATTAACAAGTCATTTTCACATCAGAACTGTTGCTCAGTAGATGGATTTATTTATTTTTCATTCTGAATGAAGTGTGTGTGTGTGAAAACTCCAATAGATCTGCGTCTTCTGAGATACTCAAACCACCCCGTCTGGCATCGACAATCCTTCCAGGGTAAAAGTCACTTGGATCACATTTCTTCCCCATTCTGGTGATCTGGACAACAATTAAACGTCTTGACCATGTCTGCATGCCTTTATGCAGAGTTGCTGCCACATGTTTGGCCGATTTTTTAAATATTTGCATTAACGTCCTGGTGTACTTAATAAAGTGGCCACTGAGTAAATATAGAGTTCAAAAAATATATATTTGTTCAAAATGTATTGTTAAAGGACCATCTAAATTTAAAATAAAAGTTGGCTTATAAAAAAAATACAAAGCTGTTTCTTAAACAACAAAAGAAGCAGGTTACTTATGCCTAACTTGCTTGTTTTGTTTTTTAAACGCCTTTTTCCAGTTTAGTGTATTTAACCTGCGGCAACACAGTTGAAAATGTTCATTAATTTCAATGGGAGTGCGTTGTAAATGCCATGAGATGTGTTAATGTGTTGACATTTGTATATCCACTTGTCTTTGTAACAACATTCTGCTTTGCCAGAGGCATGTTTGTATATCATTTACTTGCGTTATTTTTTTAATGCATTGCAAACGCCCGTGTATGGTGTTTGTACAAGAGCAGCGAGGTCTCTTTAGGATATCTTGTACTTCCTTCATGTACCTGGGCTGTAGACAACACTACCACAGACATACTTCACTAGTGAGTGATTGCCAGCGACACCATGCCTGACATACTAACTGGACATCACTAACGTCAGAGCTGACCCATTGAAGGGCATGCGGATGGCTCATCCCCTGTCTCATGGGAGTGATTAGGCTCAGAAACGTTGCTTGCACCATTTTTAATGCTTACCCTCTCCCACGTGATGCTGGGTTTTCCTTATTGGCTTCAGTGTTTCGCCACAGGTAAATTTTAAGCTTTGTGGGTGTATGTGACGATATGCTGCTTTCCAGTGGAAGGAAAAAGGTGCGGAGTTACATCTCTACCTTCACAGACCCTCTCGGAGGTATATTGTGCACATTGCTGAGATTGAACCCCCCCCAGTCCCCCCATCCTTCCCATGCAAACTAGTGCTTTTGTAGATGGGAACATAATGCTAGCATTCATCATCATTAGGGTTATTTGTGTACATAATAAGATGGCTTCAATTTAGGTGATTGTATATTTTTAGGGCACCCAGAAATTGAAGGCAGACATTCATTGTCCGTTGTTTGTCTGCTAAATGTCCTTTTAATGCTGGTGACCCGAAAACAGTGTAAGTGAATGGACGCACCCACACACCAGCCCTGTTCCAACACTGCCTGCACTGTTCCAGCTTCCTAGGAAACCCCCTGAAACTTTTACTTAATACATTATCTTTCTGGTTTCCTCCTGTCCTTCGCAGCCAAATAATATGTAAACTGATAATTTTTTGCCCTAGGATGTGTGATTGATGCTCTGGATACAGTTCAATACAATGCAGGGTGCAGAGCGGGGTCATTACCTAGAGCAGGTCTGACCAACCTGTGGCTCTCCAGGTGTGGGAAACTACAAACCCCAGCAGGCTTTGCCAGTAGATGACCAGACGATGGCTGTCGGGGTGTGCTGGGAGTTGTAGTGTTACATCGCCTGGAGAGCCACAGGTTGGTCAGGCCTGACCTAGAACAAGAAAATAACTTTCCTGTTGTACTAAATCTGTCTGGTCTGATCATTTTAGAAGTGTTTTTTTATTATAAGTTGCAAGACTGCAAAATACAAGTTTATAAATAAAAAGGCTGCCTAACTTCAGATAGTTTTTAAAGGGAAAATAAACCTGTTTATAAATGTGGACTTTTGTCTTGTTATATATCCAATAGAATAGTTAATACGTTGGCATAAAATACTAGAGTAAACCTTTGCTGCTGTTGATGGTATATTTGCGTAGTGTAAACTGGGAGTCCTCAGTGCAGTCCTGTCTGACTAGATTTTGCAGGATGTTTTTAGTTGTGCAAACGTCAGTTTATTGCCAGCCTGGTAATTAAACTGAGCGCTGCTTCCTGGGAGCCTTCCTTAACGATCAGGTCATACACGCAGCTTCTAATATAGTATATAGTCTGGATCTCTGTAGGACGCAAAGTGACAGAATTGGTTTTCGATTAACCATCGCAAAGCTGCAATTCGTGTAAGAAGCATTCAGTCTGGGCTCGTATTCTTTTTATTTTCTTTTGAAAAATGTAAATGCAAGAATTGAAGATATGCACAAACACATGACTTTTGATTGTCATTTAAATAGTCTCCATGTTCCAAAATCATCAATATGTCAGCTGCAATATACTATACATTCATAGTCAATCACTGTTTTCAGAACTGCTATGAAGTCATATTACAGGTCTCTAGAGGTGCATCCATGGTGCACTTTACTGAGCAATGGGATTTACAATGATACAATTTGATGACAATGTTCAATTAAAGTGTAATGTAGATTATAACCATCACTTCTCAGTGTTTATTAATCATATGTTACATCAGTCTTTTCAAGGAGCACAATCATTAAATGGTATAATATTACATTTAAAGAACACCTCCAACTAGTAAACCGTCTCCTTTTTTCTTTGTCTTTTTTTTTTTTTCTTTCTTTGCATGTATTGTATATCTGCTTTTGAGGATGAAACTTGGCATTAAAAGAAAGTCGTCATTTTTAATATTCTGCTGTTGGAACTGTAGCTGTTACTGTTTATTTTACTATGCTGTAAGCACTTGCGGCTAGATTTACTAAGCTGCGGGTTTGAAAAAGTGGGGATGTTGCCTATAGCAACCAATCAGATTCTAGATTTCATTTATTTAGTGGTTTTTTTACAAAATGACAGCTAGAATCTGGTTGCTATAGGCAACATCCCCACTTTTTCAAACCCGCAGCTTAGTAAATCTAGCTATTGGTGTTTTATGGTGATTTTAGCCTCGGTATCCAGATAGATCTTGTTCCTTTCACTATCACAGCATGAGACAGCAGCTCTCGCAGTAACTGTCTGGTTTTCTGTTGCTGTGTTTTGTTTTTTGGTTGTTTTTATATTAGATGGTTATAATCTATTTTAGAAGATGTTGCATGCTGTAGAGCACACTTGATGTGAAATGCAATAAATTGCCGTTTTATCTGGCGTTTTTAAAAGATGCAAGTAACAAGTTTATATACTGTTTCTGTGTAACTGAAGATAAACTATTTAGTATATTGGGGGTTAAAATGCCTACCTACATTACCTCCAGCCGCATTGGTTTGTCTTGTAGCTGCAGGAGATATCCTGGGGGTCACTCACACTTAGGCCAGACTTGCCAACTCTCCCGAAATATCCGGGAGACTCCCGCATTTTGCGAGAGTCTCCCGGGCTCCCGGGCGAGTGTGGCAATCCCCCGCATCTGGATAATTCTGCCCACTTCCTAGTGAAGTGGGCAGAATTAAGTCCCAAACGCCGCGATTCCCGGTGAATCGCGGTGTTTGGCCCCGCCCCCCGCTGTCAAATGACGCATTTTGCGTCATCACGTCATGGGGGCAGGTCCAAAATGACGTCACTTGGAGCCCCGCCCCCCGTCACGCCCACCTCCTCTGCAGGCTCCCGGATTTCACCAACAGAAATTTGGTAAGTATGACTTAGGCACTGTCATCAGGATTTATTTGACAATTGTCTGATTTCTGCCTAGATACTGTCATGGGGTATAGAAGCGTTAAAAAGGCAAAGATACTGCATGCATGTATGCATACACTATTGTGCTCATATCATCCATGAGAGGCTCCTATGCATATAGTCCCTTCACTTCCTCAAACTCTTATCTCCACTTCTAACAAACTCCTGAAACTCTCACACATCTGTGCTATTTATTTAATTTTGTATGCTGGAATTTTGAAATACTGGAATGTCCAATATTAATCACCTTTTTATGTACAGGCCTCAAAGCCTTGCCCAATTTTTCCAGCTTGTTAGCCATTCTAACGTATGATATTGTGATGTGTTTTAATGTAGCTTTGTTCCGAACACCGGCCAACATGTAATCCCCACAACTAGGTTGCCAGTCGGTGCTCGTATCCATATTGACATCTGGCTCCTGTTCCTCTCCGGGGAAGCTCCTGTTCCTGAAGTGACTGCTCACAGGCACGGTGGTGGTGTGCGCTGCTGTCTAAGGAAACCTGGCTTGTGGGGTTCCTGGTGGATACAGAAGTGCAGTTCCGGATCCACCACTGCATCTCGTATTGCTGTAGTCATGCTCCAGTCACCAGGGCATGTTTCTTAGCTGCTAAGGAGACAGGGATATGTCCAACCCTGCAATATGAACACTAAACAGGGATCACAGGGAGGATTTTTATAATGTTTTTTTAAAACGTTCTTGCAGAATAAAATGAGGTCATGGTTTAAATGCCGAGTGGTTTGTGCACTGATTGATGTGTAAACCGTAATGCGTCATGCACAGCTTACCATTACATCTAAGGCCCAGCGTTCTCACTTGTGAATTGTCACCACTGTATTCCTATTATCCACTTTGGTTTCCATTAGTAAACAAACCATGTCTGTGTCCATTATCCTGTGTTTTGAAGCTGCGGAGCCATAGGCATTAAGAGCGTTCCAGCTAGAATTACAGCTCTGTTTTCTGTCTGTGAAGCTATAAAATGTCTGTGTATAATCCTGCTGCAGTGTAGAAGGCGGCCATCTGCAGGTCTCTGCCAGACATGTCTTACGTTGTGTTTCATCCTGGATTTGCTGGTCCTGTGTGGTTATTGGGAGCCCTTGATGTGCGTCTATCACCCACAGATAGACCATGTTCTGTCAGTTCACTAGGAGCAGGTGGTTGTGAAGGGAAGTCACAGTCCCTGCTTCCTTGTGTATTGTTTAATATTGGGTTAGCCCATGGCTTTGTGTTAACGTGTAAGTGCATCTTGTTGAGTGATAGCCATTCAATATCGTGAAGACAAACCTGTCATATTAATGTAGCTTTATTCCTAATTTACACTGCAAATGGCCTTGGGGTTAAATTTTCTGAAAAAGCAATTTATTTTACTTGACATTATACAGATATCAAAAGGATAATATCAGAATTGTGTTTATAACTTGGGACATCACAGTCTGTGTGCATTAATCAGGCATATGGTAGTGAGAAGACACCAACCACCTTGTTATATAAGGTCTAAGTGCAGAGTACCAGTGTGAGAGAAGACATTCTCCTGTGATGCGTATGCTATAGCACCACAGTGATGTAGTCAATAACAACTCTTGTTACGTAGCACAGTGTAACCTCTGTGTGATAAATTCTGCATTCCTACCAAATTCCTCTAAAACCTATATAGTCTCTCCAACTACATCCTTCTACAGAATGCTACACATTCCCTGGCATTCAGGCTAAGTAGTGGCTCCCCAGCCGCATGCACCCACTGCTGATTCTCGTGCTCCCGCTGGCAGCGTGTCGGAGAACCAACAACACTGCTTGTTTGACAGAAGACCATCTCCACCCCCCCCCCCCCTCTAGATTGACAGACACTAGTTGAGTAAACATCTGGGTCCGAGTTTTATTATGAGTCTTTGGTGGAATTATCCTTTTGTATATAGTCACTTGGGATATCTAACAATTGGTGAAATTAATTTGCACTTACGAGATGTAGTTGAACAATCAGTAGAATCCGCCAGTGGCAGGATTGGTAGGATTGTGTAATGCCTATATATATGGGTCAGCTTGTATAGTAGATTGATACTATATGTAGTTATAGCTTGTTACAGTTATGTGTCCTGTTTTCCAGGTGTTGTAGAGGGTGATCTATCTGCAGTGGAAGCCTACAAGACGTCAGGAGGGGACATCGCTCGTCAACTCTCCGCCGATGAAGTTCGTCTACTGAACCGTCCGTCGGCCTTTGATGTGGGTTACACTCTGGTGCACCTGTCTATTCGCTTCCAGAGGCAGGACATGCTGGCCATACTTCTGACAGAAGTGAGCAGCCAGGGCCGTCCCCTAATCCCTTCCTGCACTCACAAAGACTATTCCTGCTGCTTATACGAGTGTTACCAATGTCTCTCGTCCTTTGGCCACGTCATGCCCAGTGCCAACTCGCTATAGTGTTAAAGTGGACTGACCTTCTTATTTACAGAGTGTATCATGTAATATATATAAATATTTGATGTGCTAAATATTTCATGAAAATTCCTGGCGCACAGCATTATGTGCATTAAATTTAGTGTTTCCAGAAGCTAGAAGAAAGTGTGTTACCAGAGTAGCAGTATAATGTTATATATTGCCTGAGGGCAAATGTTCCATTGTGTGACAATGGTTTAATGCCTTTGTAGGTGTCGCAGCATGCAGCCAAATGTATCCCAGCCATGGTGTGTCCTGAGCTCACCGAGCAAATCAGGAGGGAAATAGCAGCTTCCATGCACCAGAGGAAAGGTGACTTCGCTTGTTACTTCCTGACTGACCTGGTGACTTTCACGTTACCCGCAGGTGAGGATCCAGCCAGAGAGGCACTGGGGTAAACGTACAGCGAAGGCCTCGTCCTAGCATTTCAGTAGGAAATCCTCCCACAGTGACTGACACAGCTGCTGTGTTGTCTCCTAACAGTTCTCCCGGATGACGTAGGGGAGACCGGTAGGACTTTGCAGCAGCTATGATGGTCTCTGAGATGGGAAGCGGGGTATTAGGTTAACAGCTATGACTTGGGGGTCCTAAATGTTGGTATCTTCACATTAGAGAGTCTGTTTCTACCCAAGACAAATGAGAGATCAGTAACGGGATACTAACTACCCAGCTGTGTTGTCTCGCTGATATCCCCATGTAATATTAGATGTAGCCCTGTACACAGCTAGGGCCTGCCTCAATACATATGTAATGTGGTTCCCACCAGCATTGTTATAGCAGTGACTGACCAGCTCTTCTCCCTCTGCAGACATAGAAGATCTGCCTCCCCCTGTCCAGGAGAAACTGTTTGATGAAGTTCTGGACCGGGATGTGCAGAAGGGTAAGTTTTAGATGCATACTCCCAGGCTTAGTAATAATTATTGCCTTGAGATGTGTGCTGCACTGTCCAATACATGTCTGTCTGCTTTTCAGAGCTAGAGGAGGAATCTCCTATTATTAATTGGTCACTGGAGCTGGGGACCCGTCTGGACAGCAGACTTTATGCACTTTGGAACCGCACTGCAGGTGACTGCCTGCTGGACTCTGTACTACAAGCAACCTGGGGCATCTATGACAAAGACTCGGTGCTACGGAAGGCTCTACACGACAGCCTCCACGACTGCTCCCACTGGTAAGCCCTTGTTTGCTTATTAGCATTGATCAATCAGACACGTAAGTCTGCATTTTTGTAGAGTGACGTCTGGTCAGCACTTCATGCTCTGTCAGATATTCATAACTGCTGCCCCCTTGTGGTAGCTCGTCACAAGTGTTGTCACTGGATTAGTGTGACCAGAGTAGCTGGTTCTGTAGGAGTCCACGCGTGTCTGACTTGCTGTGCGTTTTCTGTGCAGGTTTTACAGCCGTTGGAAGGAATGGGAGTCTTGGTACTCCCAGAGCTTCGGATTACATTTCTCTCTGAGAGAGGAACAGTGGCAGGAGGACTGGGCTTTTATTCTGTCACTTGCAAGCCAGGTAAGTGCTGGAATCTCACTATGATGTGTGGATGATTGTGTAACTAGACAACAAGATCCTGGCAGTCAGACCTTTGTTTGTGGTGATGGTGTTGTGGTTACACCTGTGCGCTAAAAGGTTCACAAATAGAAATAACCTGCTGTGCTTCCACCTCCTACACCTGGGGAAGCTGCCACTCAGGTCCGTTTTATAAACCTGTGATTAGCGCACAATCTATCCATAGCGTCCAAGCCAGTTGATTGGTGGAATATTGATTCATCCCACTTCATCTAGGCAACAGTTTTATAAAGGACAAACAGTTTTTCTGGAGTCTCCTGGATGTGTGATCAGATAAAGTAAAGGTAGCCACACACAGAGGTATATAACTGCTGCTATATTGCAGTGTATTTGGCCCAGGTATAACCGGATGATGTAGATGTGAGGAGACCTACACCATGCCCTTACTTGTATGTAACTCCAAGGTAAAACCCTAGCTTTGTTCTGTCTAAAGAGAACAGCTATTAAACATACATGTTCTTAAAGCACTGTCTCTAATACAAGTGTAAGGAATAAAACAGGACACTACAAGCTCACACACCAGTCAGGACATAGAACTCCTAGATACAAACTCTCTCTTCCTGTCCCATAGTACCGTCCACTTTACAAACGTCACCCACTGCTTTACCAGACCTGGCTTTGGCATGGGTTCAGCTCTCCTGTTACATCTTACATACCAAATCCATCGCACCTTTATTTACCATCCCTGCTCCATGTCTTCCAACCACCTCTATTGGCTAAAGAAGCAGAGACATGTAAATTCCTCATCTGAGATCAGCGACGGCTCCTCGTATCTGTCGGCTCTGTACCTTCTTAAATGTAATTGCAACACTTGGTTAGGTCGGTCTTCTAATCACATTGTGGTTTACAGGTAACTGGTGCACCTATCCTGTAGTATTACCACCCTGCTCAGAGTAGGTGGGTTGTACAATGTGCGAGTTCCTGCAAAGCCCGTCGTCCCCTAAACCCAGCAGACAAATGTATACTTGATTTTATTTTGTTTAACATCCCTAAAACAACTGTGGTTAATGTGCTGGCATGCGCTTCATTCTGGAGCTTGTAGTTACACCAGTGCTGGGGAGCCACAGGTTGCAGTAATATGACAAACAGCCTCTCCCCTGAGTCCCTTCTTTATTTAGCCTGTTACTGACTCATCCTGCATGAATGTCACACACTCGTGCAGAATAATTTAGCTTCCAGCAGTAATATGAATAGTTTGCTGGAATCGCCCATAAAATAAATTCTGTGCTGCTGCACTTCCATCTTCAAGGTTTGCACACAGGACAAGTTTTATTTGCAGTGTGATCGTATTTCTAGAGACTAAAATATCACTACATGTCTGGAATATGTTATGGGCTGAATTGTAGATGGATAGTGTACCAGACAGGTGATCAGTCAGTTGTCCATAGCATCGGTATGTGTGTGGGGATATTATACGGTCATAATGATGATCTCACTCTTTAACATCTCAACGGTATCGTAAATTGTTTGTGGATAAGTTTAGCCTTTTTGTGTTTTTTTTGGGGGGGGTTTTTGTTTTTAAGATCTTGTTATGAAAAATCTTTTCATAGTTCCCTGTAACAAAATGGCTCAGTATAAATGTGATTCGTCACCCCCATAGTGAGCATTTGGAAGATATTATTGCATTACAAGTAAAAATCCCCTTTAGTCCACTTGAACAATCTTGGTTAGTGCTGCTTATAGAGAGGTCTGCACCTCTCACATTGTTTATCATCCTTGTGTCGCAGCCAGGGGCCAGCCTGGAACAGACGCACATCTTTGTTCTTGCGCATATTCTTAGAAGACCAATCATAGTATATGGAGTGAAATATTACAAGAGCTTCCGCGGAGAGACATTGGGATACACTCGCTTTCAAGGTACAACCAACCTTTACAGGCTCCTATCACTGCATGACGATTGTGTTAATCTACTTTGCCTAAAACAATGCCGTGTGTGTCCATGGGTATGTACATATTCCAGTCCTGTTCTTTACCTCTCGCAACCTTTGGCCTTTCAAATTACTGTACTTTATGTTCAAGTATTTGGAAACGTGCCCATGGTGGATACAGCTTGAATAGGTTTAAGACCCTGAATAATTGATCTGTAAGAGCTTTCATCTACATAGGTTTAGTTTTTCATTCTCTAACCATAAATACTGCTTTGTGGGGGATTTTTTTTTGTTAATGTTTGTCTGTCACTTATTTTGAAAAAATGAACAGTATTGCTGATTTTTCACAGTGGGATCAGTGATTCCTATTCATAATCCTCTTCAAATGGTATTCACCACATAGCGAATACACTGCATGGCCATGTGGATGGTGTAACTAAAGGCTAGTGTATAAATATCTAATTGTTTCCTGACAACGTAGGGGCCGTTTGTTAGCCTCAAGGTTCCGCAGTAACATCGCAGCTATGGTTCTGAAAGTAAATGCAGTAGTTAAAGCATAGGTGATCTTTGTGTGCACCTCAGATACAAAAATGCTAAAATATTATTTCCTGTGACATAGCTGCGAGGTTACTACAGAACCTTGTGTATACAGATTGTGTACAGATTACAGCTGGATTAATCCTGCTGCTTATATAGGTTAAGGAACATCATTTATTAATCAAATAACACTAATAAAAGCCTGTCTGTTACACTCGCACAAACAGGTGATAAAAGAGCTGCTACCTCCAGCTCTAAGAGTTTAGGTTGAAGCTGAAACGGAGGTTGTATGCGAAGTGTTCTCCTAGCTGCAATTTCTATGTTGAGATTGAGGTAACATCCCTCTGTCATTATTAGGAGTCTACCTACCGCTGCTGTGGGAGCAGAGTTTCTGCTGGAAAAGCCCGATCGCTTTGGGCTACACGAGGGGCCACTTCTCGGCCTTGGTAGCCATGGAGAATGATGGCTTTGACAATCGTGGGGCTGGTGCAAATCTAAACACGGATGACGATGTAACGGTTACATTTCTTCCACTGGTGGACAGTGAAAGGAAACTCCTGCACATTCACTTCCTGTCTGCGCAAGAGGTGAGCCGGGCGCGTTTCGCTGCTTATAATGTTGTGTTCTAGGTTCCAGTTCTTGTGGAAGTCTTATATTTTAGGCCTGGCGGCCCATGAGAAGAAGTTGCTGGCTTTATAAAAGAGCTATTAACCATTTTCACAAACTCACAAAGCGGTCTGTATACCGCCAGGCCAGAAACGGGCATAACAGTATTCTATGGTATAGCGCGTATAAGGAAACCTTTTTCGTCTTTCCAGTCAGATGATCCTGGGTTTGGATTTTTGCCTCGATACAATCTGTCTTTTTTTTCATATACAATATTCCACAGACGTTTCAGGTTTTGTCTTTTACATGTATATTTGTTAATGTTATCGGTAATGCTTTGTTTTCTTCTGTCTAGAACAGATTTTTCAACTTGTTAATGACATTTTATCTTTTGTATGATGCCCTGATCATATTTATACTTGTCTTTTGGGTATTCAACTATTTTACTTGTTTTGCATACCTGTGATCTAGTGTTTGTTAAGCTGGACGCAGCTATGTGTGTATTTATTAATATTTGGGTGTTGGAGACAAAATAAGGAACGTATTTCATAAAAAGTGCAGTTACATCTCATGATCATATCTCACTGTGGGGATTGTGAGAGGGGATGATGAGAAAATACAGCAATCTGTCACCACATCCAAATAGTGCTTCATGGAAGGACGTGCAGGCAGACACCAGGGTATTTAGTGGTGGGATGTTATATCCAGAAGTCTGGTGTACAGGACGGTTCATCCCTTCAGGTCCTAAAACGTTGTGAGCTCTTAGTTAATTGTTTTCCACTAGAACAAAAATGTATTTTCCCCCAGACTACACACTGAATGAAATGAATTTTCCTGTTAAGTATGGAGAATTCTTGTCTTACAACCATTGTGTTTTCTAGCTTGGCAATGAGGACCAGCAGGAGAAGCTCCTGCGCGAGTGGTTGGACTGTTGTGTGACTGAAGGTGGCGTCTTGGTGGCCATGCAAAAAAGCTCACGCCGCCGTAACCACCCACTAGTGACACAAATGGTGGAGAAATGGCTGGACGGGTATCGTCAGATCCGCCCATGCACGGCCCTGTCTGACGGAGAGGAGGATGAAGAAGATGAGGACGAGTGAGAAGAGGCTCTGGAGTAATGGCTGAACCACACACAACGTGTGTCATTACTGGGACCTGAGATAACGGGACCCTGCCTCATCTGCTGGAGGCCTGACGCCAGGAGGAATTATCCAGCCAGTCCCGGGAAACAGCACCTGTAGCTCCGATGACGACATCCTTTTGTTATCAGGACTGGACACTTTTGTTTTTCGTTTTGTCTCTCCCTCCTACTCTGGGTTGTAAATCTTGGTGTATAATGCATGTGTTGTGCAACAGGGGAGAGAGAACTTTTGAAGGTAAAAATCCCATGATCAAACCCATCAGAGCAATAGGCTGGTCACGTTTTGCTTTGCCCCTAGTTCCTGCCTCTCAATTTTCTTTTTACGGTAAAGATTAATTTTCAATTTTCACTTATTGTTTTAATCCGCCCCTCACTTGATTTTAACCCTGGCATTACTGGAGAGGCCAAGCGTTGTATATTGCACAGTTACACACACATGGCTTGTGGCTGTCTCAGCAGTAAAGGGGTTAAGACTACATTAATTTTAGGATTCTATACACAAGTGGTAAGAACACTATATAATGACCTGCCTCCTGCACAAGCAATGATGGTCTCGGATGTCAGACCAAAACCATTTTAATTTTCTATTTTCCTTTACAATACGTGGTAATGGAGAAGAGCTGGGGATGCTGTTTTTGCCCCTCTGTGCTTTTTGCTTCATAGTTCTCCTATGTCACTTTTTTTTTTTTTTTTTTTAAATTTTATTTTTTTCCCTTTTCAGAAAACTTTATATATTTATTTGTTCAGAAACACTTGTGCCCCCCCCCCCCCCTTCACATGCAGGAATTAGGTTCTAAAGCGATTGTTTGCAGTTTGCCAGCTTGAACTTGATTGCGAATGTGACACAAATACATCATCTTGCTGTGAACCATTTCTTGCAATGTGGTTACTATGTCCTGGATGGAGGGATCCTATGTTATAGTATTGGGGTTAGCAGAAGTAGGTAACCCAACTCCAACTAGCGTATATGGTAGGGGGAGAGGAGGCAGACTGGGGCTGTAGCGAAGCAGCCACCATAGTGGGCTTGGGTTATGGTCTCTGCTTTCTTACAAGCTGTGTTGTCTCTGCATCTAAAATACCACCCAAGACTGCTCAGGAAGTGACCTCGGGACAAAAGTCGTAACAATACCAGGTTTTAGTTGTGGTTTTTTTTTTTTCCTTTTTAGTTTATTTTACTTCAAAGTGTCTGGAGCAGTCTCTGATGCCTGAATTTGTTGTCCAAAAGTAAAACGCAGTTCAGAACACACAAAACATTAAGTGCAATACTACGGTCAGTCTACAGCAATGTAACAGATAACATGTAAAGGAATAAAAAAAAACATAGTGGAATTCAGTGTTACAAAATAGTTATTTTGTATATAGACATTAGATTTTTCCTGAGCCAGCGGAGCAGATGGACAACAAACATAACAATAAAATGGTCCCTTCCAGAATGGACAGCTGGGGAAAAGGTATAAACGTTCCTGGTCCCTGCGGAGGTCAGTAAGTGTTCCCAAAGGGACAAGGACAGTAAATGGACAGAGACCTCCCATAGAAACCACCTGAATCCCTGTTGTGTGCTTGCAGATGTGGCTTCCAGTGTTGTGTGGTCATGCTGGCTGTTTGCTTCGTCTTGTGACCACTGCACTGTTGTCCAGAGTTGCTACATGTTCTCCTGCCCTTTATGTCGGTCACTGGTCTCTAATCAACCGAGCGTCTTCCTATTGGATGCAGGTGCAGCCCATGTGTTGGAGGCTGCTGGGTAGAATGGGCACTGAGGGATGGTTAGTAATGAATTATTCCTTATGTGACTGCAGGAAAGCTGGCTGACGCCAGTAAGGAATCTGTGGAGAAAAAGGCAAGAAAACATTCATTAAACACTTCATATTATATATGCCATTAAAAGAGCAGAATAAATATACACCAAAGAAAGGTCATCAAAACACAAACCTGACAGTACAGGATAACATGTGAGTTTGGGGTCTCTGGGCTCTTAATACAAGGAGAGTTAGGAGCAGATTAGATGGATGCAGTACCTGAGAGGGGTGGAAATCAGCATGACCACCTCCAGTGTGTCATGGACAATGGACCTGCCCGTTCTGGCCAAGCTGTGGTTCTCTGGGTGTTGTGAAACTACAAGTCCCAGCATGCCCTGCCAGTGGCAAAGCAAGTTAGGGCTTGTAGTTTCACCACACCCAGAGAGACACAGGTGGGCCAGCCTGCGCTAGTTGAATTAAAGGGGGCAGAACTGTGTGTGTGTTTGTGTCTGGAGTTCTTCCTTTACTTGTGAACAGCACCCTGTATTAAACTGGCAAGGGCTGTTTAACCCCTACTCCACTGGTTTAAAGAGCAGGCAGACAACTGCTACTATGCTCTCCAGGGAGTGCAGACACTGATAGCCCTGCCTGTCTATAGTGACACATGGTTACTGCCTCCCTCAGCGCAGTACAGAGCATGTATCCATGTAAACTGGATTTACTAGAAGCAGCTCTGTTATGTTCACGTCACACAGATGCTTTGGTGCTGGCAGAAGGGAGACCATCCAAAAAAAGCAGAATTTCCCAAATTGAATATAAAAAATACAGAAATACAGCTTTTACTAGTTGTCCTAGCTTAAAATGAGCTGCAGGTATTTGGCACTGTTATACTGAGGAGACCGGGATGAGTTTGTAGTTAAAATGTACAGAATATTAAAATATGTTCCCAAAAGCACCCTGGGAAAACAATTTTAGTAAACAAGAACATTTATTTTGGCAGATTTACATGCCCCCTAAACTTAAAAATGTGACTTGGTCATGAAGTGGTAAATAAAACAAATGTGTTTGAACTATTTCTTATTATCAAACCAAAGAACCTCATTTTTAATATGGTTGACTTTTTTTTTATGTTAAAGTCAGATGACCTAGTTTGATTTATTTTTACACCTGTTTTGAGTTTCTCTTAAGCAAACTTTCTCCCCCCCCCCCCTTGTAACTTTAAGAACAAATTAATAACAAAAACACTAGATCACACTTTTCTTAATATTTTATTAGTATAAGAATACACAAACAATATAATTGTACTTTTAGAAGCCTGACATTACTTTTACAAATGTCAGATTGCTGACAACCCTCTATAGAGTGTGGATTATCCTCCCATAGAGAAGTCAATCTGAACTTGCAAAAGTAATGGAAATGCAACTTACCATGCTACCCCCGTCCCTAAATCACATTGGTTAATGGTAAACGAACAAAACTTTGCTGAAGCCTCATCCATATCTTTAGCACTGTGTCCTAATGGGATCCTACACAGGTCAAAAAGCAGATCCTTCACAGGGGCGGATCTAGAAAAATGCGGTACCCGGGGCGATTTAGGCCCCGCCCCTTTCTAGCATCTTAGGCTGCCGACGGCTGCACACTATGTGCAGGTCCGTCCAGCCGTGACAGGCAGGGACAGTGTGCTGCCCGGCTGCTCTGATTGTGTTTTAAACACATTCAGAGCAGCCGGGCCACAGTCCCTGCCTGCAAGTGTCTGCTAGGGCCCCCCCCCCCCCCCGGCTCCTCATCTGATCCTTCATATGAGTTACTGTGACATCACTGGCCCCGCCCCTGTGTATGAACCAACCAATCTGCAGAGCTAGCTGCCAGTCTGCCACTCACACTGCTTGACACCTGTTAGACGAATCTCCCACCATAGGAAACAGGATGATGCACATACAATGCTCACATATGAACGCTCCACATTATTTAGCCCAATCATACATGGCCTTTGCTATATAATCAATTTAAATAGTGGATTTACTTGCTCTTTAAAGAGCCAATGTACGTCTGTTGTAGTGGGCTTTCCCTTCCTGCTATTTTTACAAACTGCTGATTTGACGTAATAAACCCAGAAAATTTAAAATGTTAAATGCAATCTAGAATATTGACTGACATATACAGCCTGCTGTGCTTCTGTTTACTGTGGCTGCTGATTTTATGTCGCCCTCTGTATACTTTAAACATAGAAATCTTTTCTGGATTTGAAGGGATGTAGAGTAACCAGTGAGCACCTGGCTACAGTGGTTAGTAACCGGTGAGCACCTGGCTACAGTGGTTAGTAACCGGTGAGCACCTGGCTACAGTGGTTAGTAACCGGTGAGCACCTGGCTACAGTGGTTAGTAACCGGTGAGCACCTGGCTACAGTGGTTAGTAACTGGTGAGCACCTGGCTACAGTGACTAGTAACCGGTGAGCACCTGGCTGCAGTGACTAGTAACCAGTGAGCACCTGGCTACAGTGACTAGTAACCAGTGAGCACCTGGCTGCAGTGACTAGTAACCGGTGAGCACCTGGCTACAGTGGTTAGTAAACCGGTGAGCACCTGGCTGCAGTGGTTAGTAACCGGTGAGCACCTGGCTGCAGTGACTAGTAACCGGTGAGCACCTGGCTACAGTGGTTAGTAAACCGGTGAGCACCTGGCTACAGTGACTAGTAACCGGTGAGCACCTGGCTACAGTGACTAGTAACCGGTGAGCACCTGGCTGCAGTGACTAGTAACCGGTGAGCACCTGGCTGCAGTGACTAGTAACCGGTGAGCACCTGGCTGCAGTGACTAGTAACCGGTGAGCACCTGGCTGCAGTGACTAGTAACCGGTGAGCACCTGGCTGCAGTGGTTAGTAACCGGTGAGCACCTGGCTGCAGTGGTTAGTAACCGGTGAGCACCTGGCTGCAGTGACTAGTAACCAGGTCTTCCTCCTGAGCTGTTGTAACAGACCTTCATCCCCTGCATCCAGGTAAATGTTCCCTTTGTTAGATTACTCATTATCCAGTGTCACCCTGACTCCCTGCTCAGGCCCATGTCATATGATCCCTTACTCCACCAGTCTGTGCCATGTTTATAATCTGTGCTTCCCATTTATATGACATTGTAATCTTTCACAGGGACTTCCACAAATAGTGCAAGATAAACCTGAGACTCTCTGCGGTCCATAACGCTCATTGTAGCTACGTGGTAAATTTCTCGGGGCTTGTATGTGCTCTTTAGTGTTTGACCATTGCCGTGATTTATAAAAATGATCACACAGGACTAATTAGCAAAACACTTCAGTAAAAATGCCCAACATTATACACCAAACAAAACTGGAGAGACCATATCTTATAAGTCCCCACTAAATAGCACCTTGTGCTTGTTTATAGAGCAAAGTTTTCCTATGAAATGTTTAGCGTTGGAGGGAAGTGAATATCCCGTTTTGAGGCTATTGAAGTAGCTAGAGATTAATGCTGGTGGCTGAGGATGATTGAGATATAAAGATTAGGTGGTGACTTGTAGGAATTGGTAGGTTAATGTGGCAAGAGGATTGGTGCAGATGGTGCCTGCGAATAGAGAACCGTGTAAGACTGGTATCCCAGACAAATACTGTGTCTGCATATGTAATTGTGTACTGCGTTACAAATTGTAGCGTCATGTGCCCAGCAGGATTATTTAAATGTGCTTTACAGTCCGTCCTGTGCGATCTCCATGGAGTGAGCACAAGAGGAAACTGCAGTACAATTACGTTGTACTATACGTTGTATAGTAACATGCACCTGTGTTCATATGGCCAGTAGTGAAGATCAGACAGCGAAGCAAGTACAGAACACGTGCATTTACCAAAGGTAAACCTAAAAAATTGGTAAATGCACATGTTTAATAAAGTGTAACCAGGCCTTTAATAATGAATCCAGAATCTGGTGTTGGTCTTCTACGGAGGTAGCGGACATATTAGCTGTTGAATTATGGGGTGTTGGAGGTAATCTTTATTTCTCAAAATAAATAAATATCTGACCTACCCTATTGAAAGAGAGGCCAATATCAGCCAAGTGGTCCAGAGGACCCCGACTTATGATCAGATCAAAATAATGATTGAGATCCCTTGTAAATGTGTCTGCCGACATCTCCAACTGCATTGACCGGCTCCGTGTGTGGGTCAGATACAGACAGACACTAGCTCAGCATTACAAGAATTAGTCCATGAGGGTCTCAACAGTAGATCTACCTCAGACAGCCAAAGGGCACTTATCTGTGTAATGTATTGGTAAAGAATACAATTTATCCAAATAAACTAAACTGCATGTGTTCTATTTTAGCATCCAACTAGATCAGGCCTGGCCAAGCTGTGGCTCTCCATGTGTTGTGAAACTACAAGTCCCAGCATGCTTTGCCAGTAGATAGCTGGCATGCTGAGATTTGTACTTCCACAGCACCTGGTGTTCCACAGATTGGTTGCTTGGTAAACAAATAGTATAAACAGCTACAGTTTATAAAGGGGTACAATGATACAAAAAGGTTGGGAACCCCTGTTGTATATTATGTTTTATATTCTGCTTATTCTTGACAGTACAGCCCTAATTGTAGACAAATGACTGCTTTACAAGGGCTGTTTTACTGAGTGCTTGTGTGAGGAAATGGGTGGAAACACTAATGTTTACATTTAAAATAACAAAGCAAATGTTTTAATCTCCAGTAAGTCCTGTGGACCCGATTTAGGGAACCTTATAATGTTAGCCTACAGCACGATGCTAGGAATTTGTGTCTGATATATTTCACTACATTAAAAACCAATTTAACGCAAAAATGTGTGAATCGGGTGTTGGGTAGACCAGGTTTTACAATATATTGTTATTAATAATTAAAAAAATGTAACTTAACCATTAAAGTTTAATGTAGGTTGTTTTATAGAAAATTTGCATAAGCTTCAGTCATTTCAATATAGCCCCTTCTTCCAAAATGTGCTAACTAAAGGTAACTTCTGTTTTCTAAGGGTAGGGAAAGAAAATATTATTTATTTAAATATTCTCTGAAACTTATTACGCAGTTATAATTATCTCCTAGAAAGGTACAGCTGTGTTTTGGTTTTTTTTTTCCATTTTAATTTGGTATCTTCTTTTTGTTGGGTGAACAGAGAAGAAATATATACTCATATAATTATTGATGGATGGATGCAGTTACAGTAGACATGATTGGCTTATTTAATAAAGAGATGGGGAAAAATAGTCCTTTCCCTTGTCCCTGGTCTGTCATCTGCTTTAGTTCCTGGGTATCTTAATAAATATTATTTTTCTTCTTGACCTATCTCTGAAAAATGTAAAAAAAAAAAAATACAGAACAGAAGGGAAACAAAGAAGCCTCACTGACTTATGTAGCGTAGTAGTTAGTAACAGGAGCAGGATACAAGGTACGATGGAGATCTGTATAATCATGCATAGAGCACACTCCTAATCCCCTGTGCAATGAGTACATATCATTACTATACTTGCTCTATAATCGATTGAACAGAGCTTAAACTCCAGGCCAGAAACGGAGGTGTAATAAAAGCTCTATAAAGGACACGGTCAGGAATAGTATAATGTACGGAGCCACGGCTGCTGCGTTTTACTAGACACCTTACAGGATAGTGCAAGCGCTGCTAAACCTATAGTGAGACTCATCACAGGGCAAACTACAGCTGTGGATCTCAAACCTGGCTTCAGGCTACACTATATTTGCTTAGATCAGGCCTGTCCAACCTGCGGCCCTCCAGATGATGTGAAACTACAAGCCCCAGCATGCTTTGCCAGTAGACAACCAGTTGATAGCTGGAAGGGCATGCTGGGACTTGTAGTTTCACAACATCTGGAGGGCCACAGGTTGGACAGGCCTGGCTTAGATTGTGGGTGTCCTCACAGCAGCACAGAGGAATGTATCACAGTTGTTGGATTAGTGAAATACAGAAATGATGCAGTTGGTCAGGGTTGTGGCCTGGTTGGGTGTATTGCATTACGAAGGCCAAAAAACAGATGTCATTATGATGGGAAACGCAGGTTCCTGTCCATGGGGGGAGGTCTAGGTTGTGCCACTTGCAGACATACAATAACTGAGGAGAATGAGCTACAGCCAACACCAGACTCTGCTCTGCTTAAAGGGGGGCGTCTGCTGACCGCTGACCGGTGCGCTCCTTTAGTTACTTTATGTATGGGACAAATGTCCACATTACGACAATCTGTTTAAATCTAATCTTACTTTACAACACTGTAATCAGTTAGTAAAACACAGACAATGACTTTGATACTAATGTGCATTTGTGCCTTCCATAATGACCATGTCTTACGGTACATGATAGAGGAGAACCGTGGCCTATACAACTGTTCTTATGCCCAACACAAAGATGGAGCTCTGTGGTGGGTGGGTGTCACCTACATGACTAACTCCCAGAAATACAAACCCAATATATTACTCTACCGTTGGACAATACAATAATAGTTGTGAGGAAGGATATTGGGTACTTACGGGCTGGAGGTGGTAATCAGCGTTTCTCTCCCTGGAGAGGCTGCACACACACTGATCTGTAACACACAGAAGGACAACAATCATGGGAGATTACTCAGGATCCATCTATGTAAAGATCAAACACAAATGTTTTCCCTTCATACAATCAGTTTGTTTACTACAGACAATGCTAACCCAATAGGTATTTATTAGACAACGTTAACCAGGCCACAGTACAGTATTTGTTTGGAATAACAGAAGTTGACTTCTCACCTGTAGGCGGCTCCATTCATCTCCACATTTGTCCCTGGTGGCTCCATCGTCGGCCATTGAGTTGCTGCCACTAGAAATTCTTTGTTCACGCAGTTTCTGAGGCTATCTGGAATCCGACCTTTAGAGAATTAAAGGGAATGAATCATGCTTTGTAATAGATCAAAGCCATCTCCTGCCCTGACCTAAAGCCTACTACTTCATGAGCATCAGTTTTATTGTCCTGTATCATAAAGAAGTAATGGGTGCCCCATGGAGAGAGTATAAGAGACATAGTAAGTGGATGGATTCATACACACACAATAATGAGGACATTAGGCTTGTAGACTGCGTCAGTTGTACCCAATATCGTACTTGGCTTGACCCACATTTATTGAGAGGCACTCGCTGCAAGTCAAGTCCTGGTAGACCAGGACAATTGTTTATGATGAAAGTCAGAAGGGTTACTAGATCTTATACATCGTACAACGACCAGCTACACCACAATACACAAACTAACATTGTCAGGCTTTGGGCACATACGTGATATTGGCTGGTTTCATGCAGCCACTATATTACATACAACTATCCCATGTGGATCAATGTCTCCTCTCTTCTACTTTCCATATGTTCCTCAGATCTGTGCTATGTCCTGTTTATGTCTAACCCACCACATCTGACCTCTCGGTGGTCACCTCTTTCTACTGACTGATCATGGGACACGTCATGGGTTCATACAACCAACATATGGTGAACACAGAGTAGACATTTGTTAAATGAAGCCGATGGATCCCTACTGAGACCATTTATAGTGAATGTGATGTGTTGCATGTTGATGGTTTAGTCTATAATGCGGTGTATTCTCCATGGGGATGAATAATACCAATTATGTTTATTCTGCATTATTCATCATGAAACTTAAGTCCGCTTAGAAGTAATGGCCTCTGCCTAACGCTGTGTATACATTTGGCTATTACCTCCACTAATCCAGAGAGGCGAGACGGAAGCTCTGCTCAGTATTCATTACATTGTCTAACGTTCCTGCTGCCCACTCTGAGCAGTGCAGAGAAAGAGGAACGGAAGCACCCGGATTAAATCTCAGTACATTGAATAATACAGATTATGGTCTCCCCGTACCTGTGACCGCTCTCCGCATCTCAGTGGCAGCAGCTTCTCTCATCTCAAGTGATGCCTGCTCACTGTACCAGGCCGTATGGGGGGTGCAGATCAAATTAGGGGCATCTTTCAGTGGACCCTGAGCAAATCTGCAAATCATTAGACATGGGTTAGTGAGCCTGAACTTTTATCCTCACATTCTGACATCATAACTGCGACACTGAACTCTGACCTCACAGTCACATGACTGGCCTGTGCAAGATCAGCACACAACTACTCAAATACTATGTGAGCGTTCATGTGACCTAATTGGCTAATGGTTGTTCTTTCCCTGTCCATTTCTGGGGACGTACAGATGAGTAGGGTGATTAAAAATGCACTTTTCAAACTAAGGCATGCAGACACCCTGTCGCTCATTAAATATCCTTATGTACATAAAATGATTTATTAAAAAGTGATATTTTAGAGTTAGCAATACTCACATGAAAGGTTCAGACTCATGTACGTCTAGGGCTGCTCCTCTGATTCTGCCCTCTTTCAGTGCCTGAGCCAAAGCCTTTTCATCCACTAAGCCCCCACGTGCTGTGTTCACCAGGAAAGCCCCCTGCCTCATCTGGGGATAAAAGCATTGACTCACTCATGAAATATTCAATAGTCCTTTCCTATGTGTGATAACAGCTGGAATGAGCTGAGCTTTCTCTTCCACAAATATTGAGCTAAAAACATTTCTCACAATAACAGACCATTCAGCACACCGTCAGTTTCTAAACTAAGGGTTAATATGAAAATAGGATGGAGCCAAGCCGGCAGTCAGCTGAGAAGTACACCATGGGGACTTGTTATCAACCAAGTTGCCTTTTCATTCTTGGATTACATATTGTGCACTATGGGCCTGATGTAGAGTCAGACGCAATTTACATTTAACTCGTAAGTGTACATTGCATCCTGTAATTTACACAGTATTCCAAGTAAAACGGATCTTTAGATCCGTGCGACTCAGAATACTATGCACATTACACAAACACACCTCTATCTGCCTTATGGGCCGGGGAGCATGATGCACTTAAGTGTATCAGTCACAGCAGCCCGGTAAAGCAGATTACTGAATAAATAAATTAATAAAAAAAATTGTACTTCACCCGCTCCCCCCAAACGGCATAAGGGTTGGTTAAGCTGTTTGGGAGGAGGCGCATATTTATCTTTTAACAAAAAAAAATAGTAAAAAAAAATTTTTAGCATTTTTTTTTAAATTATTTTTTTTTAAATTTATTACATAAAAGGACTGTGGCACCAGCAGAAAGCACCCTCAAAATATACGTCTTCTAGAGACCTATCTATAGCTGCTTTCAACTCAGCGTAGCATGTAAAGTGCGCGAACACGTCTTTCCATTAATTGGCTCGTCCACAAACTTCCCCGCTCCACCTCTCTAGGCGCAGAGCGGTGCAAGGGGGAGATCTGTCTCAGTCTGAATGCAAACTGAGACTGATCTTTTGCCAAAAGTGCTTTTTGCACTGTTCAGCTGGACTTGCCCCCGACTCTACATCAGGCTCTGTGTATTTAGCCAAAAAACAAAAATGGGGTTGCTCCATGACCCTGCAATCCCTATGCTTTCTGGTTTCCACCAGACCACACAATAGGAGAACTGAACAACAAGACACCAGCATAAAAAGTGGTGCTCTATGTGACAGATTTCTCTTATTACGCTACCGCTTATGGAATTCCTTGCTGCACCTTAACAAACTTTCGTGGAGCATTTAAATCTTGAAGCGCTTTTGGACCCAATCCAACTCCCGCAGATACTACCCACCCTAATGCACCCTCACAAGTGTCCCAATCTCCACTTTGAGCCACACTCGCTCCTCTTGTCTCAGCTGAGCCCTCTGTTAGTTAGAGTGTAAGCTCTCCTATGTGCAGGACTCTCCATACCCTTTGTATTTATTTTGTCTACCTTGTATGTCCCTGTTTTATGTGTACCCTTTAAAGCACTGTGGTGCCTTTAAATGGAAGATAATAATAATTATGGGAGTGTGATTTCCCCAATCCCCTGGTTGTGTGTGCAGCTTTGGTAAAAGCTGCATAAGTCACTTTCCTCAGCCTATAAACTGGCTGGGATCGGGCTAGAGCCCCTCCCCTCACCATTATTACTACCATGGCCCCCATACTTAGTAGCTGCTCTACCCTACTCTCAGCGCTCCTGGGAACTAATTCTGTTTATTGACCTCTGCAGTATGAGTCTGCCTTTACTCCGATGCATTCAGTAGAAGGAACAGGTGCACACAGAACGCACTGATATTAACCTATTTAATCCAACAGAAAACAGTAAAAACAGGAACCAAGTTGGATATACAGATAAAATGACAATTTGTCCATAAAAAATCATTTGCTTATGCATTTAGTACAAAAGATAATAATATAAAAAAAACAGGCTTTCATGGAGACTCTTCATAAGAAGGTTTTTTTTTTATCGAACTATGATAGTAATTAAATGTTGTGTTGTCATCCAGAATTATTTATAAAATATGACGTTTTAGGGGCACATTGAGAGTAGCTGAGAAATCTTTTCTCTTGCACAGAAATAGGGAGTCAGACATCTAGTCAGCTGTACTACTATCCGAACTGCTTACCTGCTTGATTGTAAAGTCGTTAATTAGGTGATGGTTGTGTTCATTCAGGTTGCAGTGCAGCGACACGCAGTCGCTTTGGTAAAGCAGGTCCTGCAACGTGTACACCCTCTGGACCCCCAGCGAGCGCTCTGTCCCATCCTGCAGGTACGGATCATAAAAGATAACACTGAAGCCAAACACTTTGGCTCTCACAGCTACGGCCTGTCCTACACGACCTGTCGGGAGAAAGACATTACTAGATGAGGCTGCACTTACCACATAGGAGGCAAGAGATTACAAATGGCGTCAGAGTCACTTATGTACCTATCCATCCACTGAGTATCACAACTATCAAAATGCGTTTTGTGATCTGGAAACACTGTTCCAGAGAAAGCTTAGGATCAGCACGAAAGCAGTTTATCTAGATGGAGAAACAGGACCATGTCCAAACAACAGCTGCGACACCAGGCGAAAGTGTTACCCCACCTTTACTTGAACTTAAGGTGCCGTTACGTTGGCATTTGTGGCCAAAGCATTCTTGACATCTCAGAGATCTTGATTGGCTATTGATTGGGATTGCACACAGCAAAACAATAACGGTAGATGTTCTGGAAAGCCTAACGCATTTCAAGTCAATGTGGCTGGATCACTTATAAATAACTTATTGTATAAATTTATTTAAAGGAAATAACGCAGGGAGCTTATTTATATAATTGCAGATGTACTGGTTTTGTTGTATCGTGTGGCACTTTGTATAGGAAATGATTTCCTTTCTGAGGTATATGTCTGATGCAATAAGCATTTGTTTGAGGAGTCTTGTGTAGCTTTGAGGGGATGTCCTCATTAAGGCTAATTAAGTCTAATCAATGTGAGTGACCAACACTTGAAAGGAACCTGTCTGAACACTTTAAACAGCACATGATGTCGGATATCACAGATAAGTTTAAATTGTGTTAAGTATAAATTGCATTTAAATACACGTTTGGGGAAACATATTGCATCCTGATACTAAAAATAACTCAGACTTCTTGGGGCCAGCAAAGAGTTCGGGGGGCTGACTTACGCCCTGCTAACCTATGTCAAAAACTGTAGAAAACAGCACTGGTGTGTACTGAAATGTATCATTATTGTTCCATCTGACTTTCTGATCACTGGTACCTTCAACCAGTGTGAACTGTCCTTATCAGGGCACTTGAACGAATAAACATCACTTGCTTCAAGACCTGCTTAACAACTTCTTCCCTGCTGTAATTTCCTGTGACCTACAGATTAGACCCAATCTAATCCGTTTCTGGCTGTTCTGAGGTTTGGACCTAGCTTTCCGGTACCACCACACTGCCCGCTACCCAGCAGCTCTGGCTAGTGTGATAGGCCAGGGGGATCCATCCACAACAACCCTAATCTATAGGAAGAGGTCAGGGGTACCAGCCCAGGTACACCAACAGCGACAGTTACCCAGAAGGAATGTGGTTCTGGATGCCGTGAAGGAGTCCAGTGGTGGCAGCAGCTTAAGCTCCTCCTACTGCGCATTTGGGATAAGGAAAGGGAATGGTGACAAAGTAAGCCCAGCTGGTACCCATCAACAGAAGACAGGGTGGCATAGGCTGTTCATCCTATCATAGTAAATGTTTAATAAAAACTTATCGGCCTGGTGTGCAGAGGCTCGTTTAACATAGATTAGGATTGATTATCTGTTTGGGTAAAGACAAGCACCAATTGGTGGCCAGTTAGGTCTGAAATGACTTACTTGGCCTTTGCCATGGCAGTGTGCATGGGCACCTCTATTTTTCAGATATCTGGTAAAGTAACTGTGCCCCAGCTACAGCCGTTTAGCCAATTATCATACATAGTGATTACTAAGATGATATCATCTGCAGACTACAGAGGATTTAAAGATTATGAACAGAAAGCCAGATTTAATAACTGTCCTCTGATCTGCCATCGGGTAAGGAAATATGAAGGGATAAATAAGACGACCAGATACTGACTGTAAATACCAAATGTTTATAATGTAGTAACGTACAGTGTGTGGAACTTGTATTGTATTACTGCAATATCTGAATACTCACAACCCAAATAACCCAGTTAAATCGTTCAGCACCAAAATCATTTACAGCTATAAAAGAACATTATTTATGTATAACTACTGTAAAGTACAAGCTGAACGTAAAAATAATTAGGACTACACAGAAGGTTGTCCTAAAAATCTAACAACCGTTTAAAAATAACTTTTCATTCATTTAAAACATTTTCTAAATAACAATAATAATAGATTCTGCTGCTACAATTACTGTTCACTGACAAAGTGCATTTTATTAATAACAGTATCTACATTAGCATTTGTTTTATGGTTCACCTAATAACCATATAAACATTTAGGGTCTGATTCACCAAGACACGCATACTGACTGCAATGTGATCAGCTCTGCACACCCCCGAAATTATCAAGGATGCTGATGAATACGGGGGCAGGTCTGCTGTGCGCTACTACACAAGACGCTGCAGGATGCATCCATTACCTATCTGGATTATACATTTGCAAAAGAACGCACAGAAAAAAAAATAAGAAAGAATTAATGCATTAATGATAAAACAGTAAAACAAAAATGTTTTTTATTTACATTTTTCCCCCTCATCACATACATTTATTAGGATGTTCTTAATGTCTACTGAGCATAATTGTTTTTTTTACAGTTGCTCCTGTTTGCAAACACATGTTATAGCATGCATACGAGGCTGTGACCACTGGTACTCAGGACTTAGACTAGACCTGTGGCTGGAGTAAAAGATAAGGCAGAAAAGAAGAGATGGGCAAAGCTTGATTCAGACGTGGCAGCGTGCGCTGGCGTTTGGTACGCTCTTACTATAAACTGACTATGGCCAAATGCCCCTTCCCAGCCCGTTCTCTCCCCTTTGCGTTTGAAGACGGAGCGGACAGGGCTGCCTGTACTGGCGTATGGTCCCATTTTGGGGATGTGCAGATACGTGCCTTAATGAATCAGGCCCTAACTGTTTAGTACTCACCAAATCCTATCAAGCCCAGTGTTTCCCCTCGAACCCGGGCTGCTCCAGATGCCACCTCTCTGATCTGCTCCACGCTCTGTACCCGTGTACCCTCCCGCAGCGCTTGGTACAGCCAGGTGTTCCTCCGGTACAGGTTGAGGATATGGCAGACTGTAGAATCGGCCGTCTCCTCCACAGCTGCTGATGGAATGTTACACACTGCCACTCCTAAATAACAAACAGCTTCAGTAAGTGGGAGAGAACCCTCAAACATACAGATGACAAAAGCTCAGATACTGAAATGCAAACATTCTTCTGTAAAGAATTGATGGGAGATTAAAAAAATAAATAATTGTGGCGACATAGGTTGCCGGATCTAAAACAGGCAAAGCCGGCACAGTAACCCTTTCCCACAACCTAATGCGTTCCCAGACAATGCTTTAGTCCCTCTTAAGTCCCAACTGTTTTTTCCTGGGTGTTGTACCCCGACTCTTGCCATACCACACAGTTCCCCTAAGCCCTCTCCCCAGGAGCTGTATGGGGCAGTGTTGGGACTAGTGAGACGTAAGCCTGGAGGTTAAGCTGGAAATGTCCAGCCCCGGGGCCCTTATCTCACAAGATAGCCCATTGTGCAGGTTCAGCTTCTCTACTGCTCCCTGCTGCTCGGCTCCAGGCAGTCTTACAGACTATTGGTGGGAGCGGTATTGGCTGGATTCCTGCCGTAGGGCTTGCAGGCCGTGTCTGTCTTGATTTGCTAAGGGTAGTGCCTGCAGACTTTGCTTTCGGAGTCTATAGATAGCATGGACTTTGAGGACTCTGAAACCCGGAAGGGAAATAAGCTCTGTTATCGTCCCCGATTATTGGTGATGTACGTTTTCCTCACATTGGTATATTGTGTTTTATGGTCTCCCACGAGCCGGGAGGGCGAAATAAAATCTGGCTTTATTTCTTTACTAACTGTGTTGGGCTATTATTCCTACCGTTCCCTTTCTCCCTTCAATAATAGATTAAAGGAAAATAACACATTTTTTAATGTGATGATTATTTAATGCTACAGATGAGAAAAAAACACATAAATCAGAGTATGCTATAAACTCCAATGCTCAGCGCACACAGAGCAGCCCTGTCCAACACTCTCTACTAACACCAGCAACAACCTAGTCTGACGTCTACTTACAGCCATGCTGATTGTGCACATTATACAATATCACTTATATCTTTCATCCATAATAATATTTTTTATATATATTTAATGTCTGAGCTATAAACTATACAGTTACAGAAACAAGGTAAAGCTTATTACAAAGTATTATACCCACAAGAGAACGCTATTTAATACAAAAACAAAAACTACATGTAATTATAAAAGAAACCTTTATAATGTATACTGGACTGCATTATAGTTCCACGGAATATACTATACTACATATACTACAAAACCACCACAATTAATAATTATCTATTAAATCTAGCATACTGTTCTTCATTTATCTATGATGACTTTCTATAATGTTTGTAACACTCCTCTAGGTGTCTTCCACTCAACCCACCTGATTCAAGCCCCTCCTCATGTATGCTTCAGTGCTGGGAGCAGCTCTGACTGCTAGGCATGCTGGGAAATGTAGTCCTTCCAGTCTGGTTTGTATACAGCGTGCTCTTTAGAGGACTACATGAATGTTAGGCATGCTGGGAAGTGCAGTCCTTCCGCTGTGTACTATATACAGTGTGTGTGTTTTATTTACACAATTTACAACTACTACTCAATAGTTTTAGTTATAGTTGACTGGATTTGAAGAGATAATATTTCTAATTTCTAGAGAAGGTTTATTTTCTTTCTCTTCTTGTCTATAAATAAACGCACTCTGAAGACAAGGAATATACAGCATAATGTCTATTTGATCTGTGAGTACTCTGGTACAACGAGTATATCTTTCTGCCAGAGGCTAAAATCACAAAAAAATGTTATTAGATTTGTCTTTAAATTCTGTCGTAAAAATTACTGGTTTTTATAGCTAAAATGAAGAGAGATATAAAGTTTGCAGCAGAACTGAGAAGCAATGCTGGATAAATCTGTTTGTACTGTAGTTGTGAAAAACTGTGTGAACGTCCCAAAAACTTAATGAGTGCACAAGAAGTTTAAGCCACCCACACTGGAACCTGGTTTACAATAATACACCAAGGAACTGCAGAGAGTTCAAATGAGCATTCTGATGCTAAATGTATCACCCAGCACTACTGTCATAACGTCTCCATGGTGCACTCTCCCACTGCTGATGTAGAAGTCATGATAGTCTGTGATGTTTTAAAGACAGTGCAGTGTTGTAAGCAAAGCATTGGTCACACTGTAGTACATACCCATGTCTCCCGCAGCCTTGATGTCAATGTTGTCATAGCCGCTGCCTATCCGCACTATAACCCGCAGAGACTTAAACTTCTCCAAGTCTTCACGTGTTAGTGTTATGGTGTGATACATCATGGCGCCCACTGCCTCATTCAGAACCTACAACGCAAATATACCCATTACACAACTTTGAGAACAACTGTGTGTTTTCAATACTAGAACAGGGCTGTGTTTATCCTGCCTCTCCGTGCATTGTAAGACATCAAATGATATACACCGATCAGCCACAACATTAAACCACCGGTCTCATATTATGTAGATCCCTCTCGTGCCGCCAAAACAGCGCTGACCCATGGAGGCATGGACTCCACAGACCTCTGAAGGTGTCCTGTGGTATCTGGCACCAAGACGTTGCAGCAGATCCTTTAAGTCCTGTAAGTTGCAAGGTGAGGCCTCCATGGCTCGGACTTCTTTTCCCAGCACATCCCACAGATGTGGATTGAGATCTGAGGAATTTGGAGGCCAAGTCAACACCTTGAACTCTTTGCCATGTTCCTCAAGCCATTCCTGAACAATTTTTGCAGTGTGGCAGTGGGCACTATCCTGCTGAAAGAGGCCACTGCCGTCAGAGAACACCATTGCCATAAGGAAGTGTACTTGGTCTGAAACAGGTAGGTGGTACGTGTCAAAGTAACATCCACATGAATGCCAGGACCCAAGGGTTCCCAGCTGAACACTGCCCAGAGCATCACTCTGTCTCCACCAGCTTGCCTTCTTCCCATAGTGCATCCTGGTGCCATCTCTTCCCCAGGTAAATGACGCACACACTCTGCTGTCCACGATGTAAAAAAAACATGACATCAGACCAGAACACCTTCTTCCATTGCTCACTGGCCCAGTTCTGGTGCTCACGTGCCCATTGTAGGCACTTCTCGCAGTGGACAGGGGTTAGCATGGGCACTCTGACCGGTCTGCGGCTACACAGTCCCATATGCAGCAAGATGTGATGCACTGTGTGTTCTGACACCTCTCTATCATAGCCAACATTATCAGTAATTAGTGCTACAGTAGCTCTTCTGTGGGATTGGAGCAGATGGGCTAGCCGTCGCTCCCCACCGGTTGTCTTTCCTTGGACACTTTTGGTAGGTAATGACCACTACATACTGGGAACACCACCACAAGACCGGCCATTTTCAAGATGCTCTGACCCAGTTGTCTAGCTGATCAGATCCTTACACTTGCCCATTTTCCTGCTTCCAACACATTAACTTCAAGAACTGTCTGTCCGACTTGCTGCCTAATATCCCACCCCATGACAGGTGTCATTGTAACAAGATAGTTATTCACTTAATTTGTCAGCGGTTTTAATGTTGTGGCTGTTCTGGGTTCCAAATGGCACAATATGGTGTCATTGAGCAGTAATAAAAAGATGTAACCCCATACCGCAAACAGGGATAAAATGTATGTACCATATATGGTGCACTGTTTCTGCATGATGAAACCCACAGCCCCTCTCTCTCTCCTCATGATAATGATGGAGACTCTTCTCCTGTCTCAGGTATAAACTTCCCGCATTATTAATGGTCTTACAAACATATAACAGCGCTAGATAATTATAAATACAAAACCTACATTTATTAAAAAATCAACCTCCCTATGGCGGAATTCATATGAATATACTTGGAATAGTTGTCTTTAAAAGCAAATATTTATTGCTCTCATGTAATCACATATATAAAATATAGACACCGTAAATTATAAATTATATAATTATAAATACAAACCGCATAATTATCTAGTGCTGTTATGTGTTTCTAAGTGTCTTTCATTTCTGGGTTTGACATCAACCCTTTGTATAGTACAGCTGCCGACTTGATAAAGGAATTTTGTATCTACCTGTATTAAATTACAGCTCAGCGCAGAACACACATTCCATTACGTATTGTCTGTACCTTTTCATGGATCTCCTGTGTTGACTGGGCATCGCAGAATGCCACAGTAGCCAGGTCTTTCAGGATTGGCATCTCCACTGTGCAGTCCCTTCCATCCAGCAGAGCTACCAGCGGGCGGGGGTGCATTGGACCATTGAGAGTCTGGGGCCGCATACCTAGAGAATGATAGAGACACAGCAGAAGCTTAGTTATATTTCATGTACATACTCCTGCACAGGGTGCCAGTAGCATTAGATAATGTTTTCTTACATATGTTACTCACTGCATGCTGCCATTTTTCTATGTAAATATGAAACACATCCCAAGTCACTGACCTAAGGTGTGTACCCCAGAATTTATTTTTTTAAAGATGGACATTCACTCATCAATCATTAACCCATCATCTGCCAATTATTAACCCCTCTTCAGCCACTGTTAACCCTATCCCATCACCAATCATCATTCTCCATTAACCTCCTCATATTATCATCCACCATGGTGACCACCCTATGCTTCTATGTAAAACCCTGTGCCTACTCGATCACGAGGAACAGATCAGTTCCCTATTGAGCAAGTTTGGGGCACTCTGGATTGCCTCACACAGGATTGTGGGGCGTACATTGGGTGCCAGTGTTGGTGGTCAGAGTAATGTGCTTCTTACAAAGCCCTCTGTAGATACATTTATAGCTGCATTCCCAAGATAGCCTGGTAATCAGTCCTGCTCACCCCCTTTGAAATGGTTGCAAAAGGGGGCGTGTACAGGAGACCAATTAGAAGCTTTAATCTCTATGGTATCTCACAGCAGAATGGTGGACTGCAGCTGTCCATAACAGTCTCTCTATTGGACGAACATTCATAGGTTATTATATCATTATTACACATGAAAATTGGGACAAAATAAGCCCTACCCTATACCTGCTAAACCGTCACAATCCGCCCAAAGCCCCCTTTTTTGGTGGAAACACTGCCCACTTTTGTGTAAAACACCACCCCCTACACAGGCCTCAAATCAGGATATTTATGACTTATGATATATATATGAAAAGCTGTATATTAGAGTTGAATCATCTGCCTGAAATAACTGAAGTGTTATATGTCCAGCAGACTCCCTGCCGCAGGCTGCCATGTTACTAGTGAGGAGGAGCAACATAACTAGAAAGAATCGCCTTTGTGACAGCAGGGGCTGGCTGGGCTGGGGGACATCTGCACCCCTGGGCTGGTCCCATAGTGGGCCGGGTCACCTGAATTGTTTTCCGTTAAAATGCACCTAATAGGTTGCTGAGTGGCAGCCAGCCCCTGTATGACAGTACATATAAGGAATGCCACTAACTGAGCCACAAGACAAGAAGCCTGCTTCTCAGATCACAGAGGCCAACGTGTATACACACTAATGCCGTGTCCACCGCGTGAGCACTGTAATCAAAGAGACCATGGGGTAAATGTATGAATCTCCGGATTCTTCATCTCCGGCGTGTTCAGCCTCTTCAGCGCTTAAATTTAAAGCGGCGCTGCATTGTAAAGGGAAGTTTCCCTTTACAAGGCAGCGCCGCTTTAAATTTAAGCGCTGAAGAGGCTGAACACGCCGGAGATGAAGAATCCGGAGATTCATACATTTACCCCCATGTCTGTGCTCACTGATACAGCTATTGACTGCACCATAAACAGTCCTGGGGGTAAATGTATCAAGCTGTGAGTTTCCGGTAAGTTTAAAAAGTGGAGATGTTGCCTATAGCAACCAATCACATTATAGCTATCATTTTGTAGAAAGTCCTAAATAAATGATAACTAGAATCTGATTGGTTGCTATAGGCCACATCTCCACTTTTCAGACCAGCCGGAAACTTGCAGTTTGATACATTTACCCCCTGGTATCATGTATGGTTCAGTCAACATTTGCATTAGTATCCGTGTGTACCAACAGTTTGTTTGCTTTTAAATAAAGTTTTATTTCTGAATAATAATAAAGATAATAATAATAAACCTATGCTATTTCATTCACAGTCACATGCTTTTCAACGGAAATAATTCCTTAAATCAGCAATTCTAGAACAAGTCTGGTTTTCTGTGTATTTCAAAATCAGAGAATGATAATTCATGCTGACAGGAGCACATAAAGAATCAGTGGTATATGAATAATTGTAGCAGCATTGGCACCTGGGGCCCCTTAGGGCCCCGGCCAATCCCCCCACCTGCACTGGACAACCTCATCTTAGTTTCCCCAATGTACTACAGTGCAGCTGTACAGCAGACACAGTGACCAGGCTCTGATCAGTGCACTATAGATGGGGCTAATGGAAATATTACTGCTGCAATAACCAAACGCATGAGCAGAGAACTGATATTATTAGTATATTTGTGATCTCATAACAAACATTCTGTGCTATAAAAAACAGAAGCATGTTCCCCTATTGCTGTTTGGCTGATGAGTGTAATTATGTAATTAGCACCCTCCTGTGTCATAGAGCCTTGCAGTGCATTATCCCCTGTTAATAATAACACATTACATAGCTAATTCCTTGCCTCTGTAAACACACTGCAGTATAAGCGCTGTGCCAGCCTCCATCCCTCCAGAGCCCGCAGGCCCTGGCAGATAATTTTGGAGGTTACCGTGGAGATGCTCATCCTGGGAGTTTAGTCACGCCCACTGGTTGCTGGGCGACATGTTATTAAAAAAAAAAAAAAAAGGACCAAAGTTACTGCAGCAAGAAGGCAGGTCTCACGTCATAACTATCCCTGTAATGCCAGGCTTGGGAAATGAATGGCTGAAGGATAAAAATGACAAGACCAGCAGGGATGAAAATAAATACCCCGGGGGTAACCTTACACTTCAGTAGATGCCCTGAATTAGTAAAGATGGGTACTGAATACTGATGCCTACAGACATTGGGGGCAGGCGTTACGTTGGTGGTCTGGTGCCTATAAATGAATTATAAAACAGTGGCTGCAGAGCCCCATAGCAAAATATTTAAAAAACCCTAGACCCCCCCGCCCCTGCCCCTGCAAGGGTCCCAATGCCCCCAGCCCCATACCTGCTGGGCAGAGAGGCCCTTTAAGTCCTCGCTGTCTGCTGCAGCTTTTGACTTTCCATTCCAGTGGGTACTGATACATGGTGGGGGGTGTTGGTTTTTATGATAATATGTGTTTTGTGCAGACATCTCTTTGAACACCCCTGCTCTGTGACTGTAACTAAAAGGATTGAGCGTCTACAAAGCCTCCTGGAGAGAGCGGATCTTTGGTCATGTGCTCAGACCTCGCACTTATGTGTGTAATAAAATAGCTTCTTCACATGAGTTCTACATGGTAGTGAAGGCACAGTCACAAAACACGAATCTCATTAAACAACTGCGGCGTAAGTTAACCCATTCAACCCCTGAAACAAAATGGTTATTTTCAAAATTGGCACAAATTAAAAAAAAAAGCATCAATGGCTACATGTGTGCTCTAAACTATTATAAAACACAGCAGGTCTACTGACACAATATATTTCATGCTAGAGCTGTGTCTGGGCCCCTAGTCCTGCAGATAAGTCAGAAATGGCAGGGCCTGGGATTGCTGGGACTTGTAATCCCACAACAGATGGTGGAGCATATGCTGCCTGACCCTGGTCTTTCCTGTGCAGTTTTACTATAATAGAACAGACTATATGTACAATTATAGACAGGGATTCTCTCCTCACACAGTACAAGCTTCTTAGGATCTAATGATCTTTCAGCTTATGTGATTTAACCCCATAAGTGACAGCTGTGTTTTTCTCATCAACGCCACTGCTCACTCTGACAGGGAAGGGGTTAATTATTTTCACTTATTTTACTGATATATTCCATCACCTGTGGCCCCTGAGATAAAACACATTAATCTACAAGTGAAACCAGATTGGCACAACACACTGACCAGCCCGTGGTATATCCTGTCCCCAGTATTTCTTGCTTATATTTTTGTTTTCAAGATTTTATCAATGGTATTTAGCTAATATTAAGTCTAACAGGTCCCCATGTCACGGTCTAGTGCTCAGATGAGGTTTAACCTTTGCAGAGCCTTTTAATGCTTATACACTATATATGATATCATATATATAGAGTTCGGGGTTGTAAGAGGCTTCCATGGCTAGATTGTAATAATATCAGGCTCAGGCAATCCATGATTCATGAGATGCTTAACTATATCTGCCAGTATGCTCTGCCAATTAAATGCTTGGTGGAAGCTAGGAGTTAGAATTACTGGAGAGCCACAGGTTGGCTACCGAGCATGCAAAAAAGATGGAAATAAATAATATAAATCATCCTTAATAACTATGGCACAAAGATATAATACTTGCACAGAGAAATTGTATTCTAGTTCTCACTATTATCTCCGTGATACTAATGCAAGAACTCAGTTTGACAGATCAAACTTTGTGCTAGAAGTAAAACAAATCCAATCTCCCTGCCCTGCTGAAACTATACAAATTATAGTTACTTGGCTCTGGTGATGCCATGGTGGAGACAATGATGGGTGGTCCAGTCCTTCTGGTTACTTTCTGATAAGGTGAGTGCAGGGAGTGCTGGTTGTGTATGGAAGGTGGTGGCAAGTTCATTGAGGTCTCCAGGTGACTCCCGTGTTTGCGTAGGAGCTGAGGGCTGCAGTGAGGACTGTGCACAGGAGAGGTAGGTGGCAGGCGCTCTCTCTTCATCAGCTCCATGGGCACAGTGTAACTAGTGGGGTAAGCCGTCTTGGGCCCGCTGTTGATATTAGTGTGTACAACAGTCATGGGAATGCCAGACTGAGCAGGGTAGGCGGATGCAGGTCGAGGCTGAACGGAGTATCCGGCACTTTGCATGAATTGTGGATTTTGGGCATTCATCCCACAGGTTGAGTAGTTGGCTGTCTCCAACAAGTGCTGGGATGGGGCGCTAGAAGGACGGCGATTGAGTTCAGCTATTCGAGGCGAGACTGGCTGCAGTGAGGAGTGTTGTGGGTTGGGAGCTCCATCCATCATGGAATTGTTAATGGGCTGTGCATTAAAATCACTGCGCATAAGATCCCCCCGGTGACTGAAGCTGTTGGAGCGAGCCCGGGCTCTCAGGGAGTTGCTTTTCTGTTGATCTTGTCTTAGCATCTGCAGATCTGTCCTGTAGCTTTTGATAAGACCTGAGAGCAATCTCGCTTGACCAAGATTAGCAGCCACTGATTTAATGTCGTGTTCTTCCATGACAGCCAGTGAGCTGGGCGTGTCGAACCCCTGCTGTATCAATGTGCTAATAGTACTTTCCGAGAGGCCTTCATTCCGCAAAGCAGAGAGGAACTCCATATCCAGAGCCCTTTTCAGTTCAGCTCCTGAGAGCGACATAGGGATCTGGGCATGGGATGGAGCTAGAGAGCTATCATACGTATCATAAGCCATCTGAGCACTGATGTTCTCTCTTGCTGCACCATATCCACGATTTGCTGAAATAGATGAAGTCCCCAGAGTGCCATCCATAGCAGCAGATTCACTGGGCTCCACCACAAGGCAGGTGGGAGCTGTCTGCCTCCCTGTTGAAGGATCGATGGATCTTTCCATCATCTCATTATAGATTTGTCTGTTGGGAAATGTGGAAGCCTCTGATCCATATCTGGGGTTAGGTGCTTCTACCGTGTATCTGGCAGGGGAAGAATCACGGCTCCTGGAACGCTGCCCCTCAGTGATGACCCTACCTGTTGGATCTCTGTACATACGACCTACTTCTTGTGGGTGAAAGGGACGTGCAGAGGTCTGTTCCCAGGCCGTTCGGTTTGCAAGGGACCCATAAGTGTTTCCTGCACGAGTTAGCACTGGGTCCCTGTAATAACGAGGATTCTCCAGGGATCTGCCCGGCATTGAAGGCTCATTATAATAATCGTGGGTTTGCACAGATCCACGGCTGGACATTGCCACCTGCCTCTCGTTGGGATAGTTGAAGTCTGGAACTGAGTTATTCCACACTGGCCTACAATCCTGACGCACTAAGTGACCTTGCTGACCTCGGATATATGTGTCTGGGTAAGAAGAGAGGTCCGCCTTTATCTCCGAGCTGCCTGGCACAATAATATCGCGGGATCTGCTGCTTGGCAGCTTGTAGAGAGCTTCCTCTCCGTTGTAGGTCAGAGGATTGTTTATGCCGGCTGCTCTGTGATATCCTGAGGAGATGTCTCCCTCCCAGCTGCCTTCATACCAACCTGCAGCATCCCAGCTACGAGAACGGCTGATGTTTGTATGCTTGCTTGGAACCGGCATTGGGAAGAAAAAAAAAAAAACCTTTCAGCTTAGATACAGTGCTAGAGGAGGAGGCAGGGAACGTCTCAGTTAAAATCTTCTGTTACACGTATATAAATAAAAAAAAAAAACTCACACACAATAAACAGATGTAGCTGCACCTGATCTCTCTGAAGGCACAAACAGAAACAGGCGGCTTGGGTTACAGAAGTATCGGCTGAATTATTAATCCCAGGTAACAGAAGACGACACAGTACAACACCCCGTTGATTGCGGCTTCTGCAGAGGCTTCAGGCACAGACTGGGTGCCCGCGACTAATCCTCATAGCTTTGCCTGAACTAAACAGTGGTGGGGACATTTTATTTGTATGGATAACTGTGTGCAGATTAGAAAACCTGTAAAGCTCTAATCCTGTGTGAGACAGAACGGACCCAGTATCAGGCTGCTGTTATCCCCCTGATGGGGTCTCATATACACTGGTGACAGGAGAGGCTGGCTGGCATGGGGACCAGGGGAAAATAAAATGCCTCAGCTCCTACTAAATCTCTCCCGGTAGAATGGTCATGTAACTAGGGACGGGATCAGTAACCACACAATGCCAAACAGCAGAGCAGGGTCCTCACTGTAAGACCCGATAGCTGCCTGGCTGGGTGTGTGAGAGCTGCCTGGCAGGATGTGTAAGAGCTGCCTGGCATGTTGTGTGAGAGCTGCCTGGCAGGGTGTGTGAGAGCTGCCTAGCAGGATGTGTGAGAGCTGCCTGGCAGGATGTGTGAGAGCTGCCTGGCTGGGTGTGTGAGAGCTGCCTGGCAGGGTGTGTGAGAGCTGCCTGGCAGGGTGTGTGAGAGCTGCCTGGCAGGGTGTGTGAGAGCTGCCTGGCAGGATGTGTGAGAGCTGCCTGGCTGGGTGTGTGAGAGCTGCCTGGCAGGGTGTGTGAGAGCTGCCTGGCTGGGTGTGTGAGAGCTGCCTGGCAGGGTGTGTGAGAGCTGCCTGGCAGGGTGTGTGAGAGCTGCCTGGCTGGGTGTGTGAGAGCTGCCTGGCTGGGTGTGTGAGAGCTGCCTGGCTGGGTGTGTGAGAGCTGCCTGGCAGGATGTGTGAGAGCTGCCTGGCAGGGTGTGTGAGAGCTGCCTAGCAGGATGTGTGATAGCTGCCTGGCTGGGTGTGTGAGAGCTGCCTGGCAGGGTGTGTGAGAGCTGCCTGGCAGGATGTGTGAGAGCTGCCTGGCAGGATGTGTGATAGCTGCCTGGCAGGGTGTGTGAGAGCTGCCTGGCAGGATGTGTGAGAGCTGCCTGGCAGGGTGTGTGAGAGCTGCCTGGCAGGATGTGTGATAGCTGCCTGGCAGGGTGTGTGAGAGCTGCCTAGCAGGATGTGTGATAGCTGCCTGGCTGGGTGTGTGAGAGCTGCCTGGCAGGGTGTGTGAGAGCTGCCTGGCAGGATGTGTGAGAGCTGCCTGGCAGGGTGTGTGAGAGCTGCCTGGCAGGGTGTGTGAGAGCTGCCTGGCAGGATGTGTGAGAGCTGCCTGGCAGGATGTGTGAGAGCTGCCTGGCAGGGTGTGTGATAGCTGCCTGGCAGGGTGTGTGAGAGCTGCCTGGCAGGGTGTGTGATAGCTGCCTGGCAGGGTGTGTGAGAGCTGCCTGGCAGGATGTGTGATAGCTGCCTGGCAGGGTGTGTGATAGCTGCCTGGCAGGATGTGTGATAGCTGCCTGGCTGGGTGTGTGAGAGCTGCCTGGCTGGGTGTGTGAGAGCTGCCTGGCTGGGTGTGTGAGAGCTGCCTGGCAGGGTGTGTGAGAGCTGCCTGGCAGGGTGTGTGAGAGCTGCCTGGCTGGGTGTGTGAGAGCTGCCTGGCAGGGTGTGTGAGAGCTGCCTGGCTGGGTGTGTGAGAGCTGCCTGGCTGGGTGTGTGAGAGCTGCCTGGCAGGGTGTGTGAGAGCTGCCTGGCAGGGTGTGTGAGAGCTGCCTGGCAGGGTGTGTGAGAGCTGCCTGGCAGGGTGTGTGAGAGCTGCCTGGCAGGGTGTGTGAGAGCTGCCTGGCAGGGTGTGTGAGAGCTGCCTGGCAGGATGTGTGAGAGCTGCCTGGCAGGGTGTGTGAGAGCTGCCTGGCAGGGTGTGTGAGAGCTGCCTGGCTGGGTGTGTGAGAGCTGCCTGGCTGGGTGTGTGAGAGCTGCCTGGCTGGGTGTGTGAGAGCTGCCTGGCAGGGTGTGTGAGAGCTGCCTGGCATGGTGTGTGAGAGCTGCCTGGCAGGGTGTGTGAGAGCTGCCTGGCTGGATGTGTGAGAGCTGCCTGGCAGGGTGTGTGAGAGCTGCTGCACTGGAAGTACATTTATCACAGGAGGAAAATATCCCACAATCTACATACATCTCTAGAAGAAGTGCAATGTCTAATACAGATGAACTCTCCCTCCTACACATGATGCCGGTGTTAGGACTGAGCAGTCACATGTAGTAGTTACTAAGAAAATTCAATACAATTGAATGTTAGTATTCTGTGCACCAAGCAGGATACGTGGCAATCTGTGTGACAACTACCAGTCTCTACACGGAGTAACTTATGGCAGTTGCTGTATCGAATAACACATGCTGCAGTCCCTACACTGGGCTACACGTGCCGCAGTCCCTACACTGGGCAACACGTGCCGCAGTCCCTACACTGGGAAACACGTGCCGCAGTCCCTTCACTGGGTAACAAGTGCCGCAGTCCCTACACTGAGCTACACGTGCCGCAGTCCCTACACTGGGTAACAAGTGCCGCAGTCCCTTCACTGGGCAACAAGTGCCGCAGTCCCTACACTGAGCTACACGTGCCGCAGTCCCTACACTGGGTAACAAGTGCCGCAGTCCCTACACTGGGCAACAAGTGCCGCAGTCCGTACACTGGGCAACAAGTGCCGTAGTCCCTACACTGAGCTACACGTGCCGCAGTCCCTACACTGGGCAACAAGTGCCGCAGTCCCTACACTGAGCTACACGTGCCGCAGTCCCTACACTGGACAACACATTATATCCCTATACCCCTAACCCTCCACTGATGAAGAAAAAGATGGAAGAACAATGTAACCCATTCCATCCAAACTATCGAATCCATTTACTTTCTTAAAGTACATCCTTAGTGTAATGAATTTCCTGATCCAGGTCCTCGCTGGCCAAAGCAGCAGCTTATTCCTGCCCATCACACTAACTCACACTGACCTTAATCCTTACAGGATCACACAGTAATCCTTAAATCTATATACAGAGGACAAATGCACACGGCGGAGGCAGCCGCAGTAATTACTGCTCTGCCTAATGAAACATTCTGTCAGTGCTGGGACTGCAGACCCTGGTCCTACAGGGCGTAGAGCACAGGACTGTATCCTCCTAAACCCATGAAGAGGGAGCAGATGCGTGTTCTTACCTGCCATGGTGGCATTAGGATGGAATTAACCCATTCACTGCTGTTAACTCTTCCAAAATGGGTCAAAATAAACAACTATGCTGTTTATACTGAACCTAATAACACACGCGGAGGCCAAGCTCTTCCCCAACTGATAAACTATTAACAAATAATAATTTCCCTGCAGGTAGTGGGTGCCTTGTAGCGGAGGAGCACAGGTTTATGTGTCTCTCCCTCTGTCCATATATAAATGTACATATTATATATAATACATGTATATTATATATACATAAACACTTTTAGAAGTTTTAATGCAATCAGTGCATATATAAGCATCAATCAACATACAAAGACATCAAATACATAACGATAAAAAAGAAGTTATTCAAAAAAAGCAAATGCAATAAATCACATCAATATTTGCAGTGAAATATAGTCCACTTCAAGCGGAATGATTCAATATCTGTGGTTGTGAGTCCTAACAATTGTATATATGTGGAGAGGCTGACTGAGGTGTTATAAAATAGTTCTTTCCAATAAATATCAGTTCGGATTCCGATATGTGCACCAGATGGCTGGTAACAATCAGTACGGCAGTAATATATGGTAACAATCAGTACGTCAGTAATATATGGTAACAATCAGTACGTCAGTAATATATGGTAACAATCAGTACGTCAGTAATATATGGTAACAATCAGTACGTCAGTAATATAGTAATATATGGTAACAATCAGTACGTCAGTAATATATGGTAACAATCAGTACGTCAGTAATATATGGTAACAATCAGTACGTCAGTAATATAGTAATATATGGTAACAATCAGTACGTCAGTAATATATGGTAACAATCAGTACGTCAGTAATATATGGTAACAATCAGTACGTCAGTAATATAGTAATATATGGTAACAATCAGTACGGCAGTAATATATGGTAACAATCAGTACGTCAGTAATATATGGTAACAATCAGTACGTCAGTAATATATGGTAACAATCAGTACGTCAGTAATATATGGTAACAATCAGTACGTCAGTAACATGTTCCAGTTGTTGGGATAACCATTTGAACCTTGGCTACTGAAAGTTCAGCTTACAAATGTTGCCTTAAATAAGTAAAGTCATAAATGGCACTGATGCACTTTTTACTCACCGGTGCTTGTTAGGGTCCCCACTTAACCATACTTCGGTTGAATGGGTGTATTCCCCCCCCCCCCTAAATGGGAGTATCCAAATGTAGACTCCTGATTGGGTAAAGAGGGTTCTCTTATAGATTGGTAAAACAAAGTATATATATATATATATATATCTCCATTTAAGACTTTACTTATTTAGAGCATCATTCGTAAGATGAACTTTCAGTACCAAGGTTCAAACTGTTATTCCAACAACTGGAACATATTACTGCCGTACTGATTGTTACCATATATTACTGCCGTACTGATTGTTACCATATATTACTGCCGTACTGATTGTTACCATATATTACTGCCGTACTGATTGTTACCATATATTACTGACGTACTGATTGTTACCATATATTACTGCCGTACTGATTGTTACCATATATTACTGCCGTACTGATTGTTACCATATATTACTGACGTACTGATTGTTACCATATATTACTGCCGTACTGATTGTTACCATATATTACTGCCGTACTGATTGTTACCATATATTACTGCCGTACTGATTGTTACCATATATTACTGCCGTACTGATTGTTACCATATATTACTGACGTACTGATTGTTACCATATATTACTGCCGTACTGATTGTTACCATATATTACTGCCGTACTGATTGTTACCATATATTACTGCCGTACTGATTGTTACCATATATTACTGACGTACTGATTGTTACCATATATTACTGCCGTACTGATTGTTACCAGCCATCTGGTGCACGTATCGGAATCCCACCTGATACTTATTGGAAAGAACTATTTTATAACCCCTTGATCAGCCTCTCCCCATATATACAATTGTCTGGACACGCAGACAAACACAGATATTGAATCATTCTGCTTGAAGTGGACTATATATATTACTGAATAGCTGCATTGTTATTCTCATGTATTTGATATCTTTGCATATTGACTGATACTTATACATGCACTAATTGCATTAAAATTACTTATCTTCTATATATAACAGAATATCACATTTTCAACTGTGCCTGGGTAATAACACCAGTTCTGAATTTAACCCCAGAGGGTAGAGATCTCTCTCTGAATAACTACACTGGTTGCCTAAAGCGGTAGCATTTAACATCACTTAAGCTGGGTACACACTACACGGTTTTCATCCAATAATCGGCTAAATCAGCCGACATACGACCGCTCGTTCAAAAGTCAGGTCAGTGTGTGCAGTGACACGATGGTCGAAAGTCTGCCCAAATGGACGATTGTCGCCTCATTTGGTTGGTCGTATCGTTTAATATTTTCGTTCCAATCTCGTTTCCGTTGTGTAGTGTGTATAAACTTCCGACCGATCCACAACAGTGAGTACGAAATTACAGTCATTGCTCACGACAACATGGCTGTAAAAAGTCGCTAAAGGGACGTCCGCTTTTCCCTTTATCGTCCTAAACAAGGCTAGTGTGTATGCAGTCCATGGACCGAGCGATCGGACCATCGATCGCATGTAAAATCGATCGGCATAAAAAGTTGGTCGAAATTTCTGTAGTGTGTACCCAGCTTTAGGAAGCACAGATTACCCCAAACCCCACTACCACATCCACACTTTTGCCCTCATATATCTCCTATGTACGGCGAATTATAAATAATATATTATAACAATATATGTGCAGTAGTGCCCCACATATGAACCAAACCGTAACCTGATTCCCAAGAGAAGGAGCAAAATCCACAGCGTCCAATCAGGTGCCTCCTCACATAGCACAAAATGCTACCGAGGGCCGCGCTGCTACGCTTCCCCTTCTGGGACTGGCGTCTGTAAGCATCAGGGGAATCACTAATGGAGGGTATTACTGAAGGAGACACTGATGTCTAAGTGTCAAACTCCTTTAATAGAGCAAAAAAAAATATCAGCTGACACAAGTGCAAAGCCAACATTATAATAGTAGATAATATTTACAACTAGCTTTGTACACTCTGGCATTTAATGCGCAACAACAAAGCCTAGTGTACGCTTTCTGAAGCCAGAGCTCTAACTAAAATGTAAAGGACGGACCTGACCACACACTTTCTGACAAGGGTGCGTTGTGTGTCAATATCAAAGCTGCATTCAGCGTTCAGGAATGTGAGCACTCTATACCATATAACGGGGTGTTTGGGAGTACACAGTGCACTTTGCTGCAGGGAAGCTTCAAGAACGTTCTATTAAGTACAAGGTTTTGTTTACACTTTTAAGAGCATTTTTCAACACCCATGTGTACGAGCCCTTATGCCATCCCTCCACCCACCTACCCTTCTATACTTTAATGTTTTCTCATAATTTCTTATTCAAATAATGAGGAAAGTAGCAGCATGGATAAGGCAGGACAGAAACGTTTCAGCATAAGACAAATATACGTAGACCAGGACTGCTCCATATTACACATTAAGAAATGACCACACAGTAACTAAGTGATATTAGGTTTGTACTTTGAGGTACATTTTACCCCTGTGCTCCCGGACCCATAGGAACGGGCTGTTATGGCTGTAAGTATACCCTTGTGCCCACCATATGTAAGTATACAGGAAGGCAACAATAGGAACTGATCATTTATAGCAGGTTATAGGAACGAGAGAGGAAGATTAATCAACGTTCTCTGTAACAGAAGATATTGTCCTTGGCTGGTGCATATATCCAGCCAATCTGTATCCAGAGCAGCGGACAGTGTCACAGTTAAATAATAAGAGGTATCTATTACAACATGAATGTGATCGTTCCCTGGTAATGTTTTCGTAAACACAGTTTCCAAAGCGGAGGCGTCTTCATCAAGTAGAGTGCAGCCCAAACTGTAGGGGTAGGAATCAAAGGTGAATAGACATCCGAAGGAGGGCAGAAATCTAATAACAGCCAGGTCAGAGATCACAGCGATCTGTTACTGATCATTAGGGGTTTATAAATAAATAAAATGAATCCAATGAGCAGTGTGGTGATCACATTTCAAAATGACTCAACACTATGGTTTTAGAACAAAGTGAACAGGAATGAAAATGCTGAATAATATATCCTACTAAGACGTATCTTATACTTACCTGTATACCTTGTGTATTTATAGTATGGTGAGAAAATAATAAGTCTCTGAGAAGAAGCTTCTAGAGCCTAAACAAACATTATTCAGGGCAACTATATACATGTAGCCTTATATAAAAGAACTACTGTTCTTTTATGATTATCTGTTATTTATAGGGCACCACAAGGGTTCCACAGCTCCATACATGGGGGGGTAGAACATACAGCAAAATAGCATAAGTATAATAAAGATAAAATTAAATAAACAAATTATATTATATAATATTATTTAATATATTAACATCGTACATAATATTAACCTGACACATGTTGTGCCAGATATTTACATTTGCAGGCTTCTCTAACATGACGTGTGGAGGAACGGTGACGGTTACACAGACTATAACCACCTGGGAACATTGAAACTAGAGACTGTAGAAAGCTTGCAGTGTATAACGTGGGTGATGTTTTACACAGTCAAGGAAATGTATAACAAAACTCCAGGTACAAACAACTATACACAAATACAACCTGGAACCTTCTAACCACTAGTAACCGATATGCAATACAGAGGACATTCTAGTGACCAGTATACAATACAGAGGACATTCTAGTGACCAGTATACAATACAGAGGACATTCTGGTGACCAGTATACAATACAGAGGACATTCTAGTGACCAGTATACAATACAGAGGACATTCTAGTGACCAGTATACAATGCAGAGGACATTCTGGTGACCAGTATACAATACAGAGGACATTCTAGTGACCAGTATACAATACAGAGGACATTCTGGTGACCAGTATACAATACAGAGGACATTCTGGTGACAGTATACAATACAGAGGACATTCTGGTGACCAGTATACAATACAGAGGACATTCTGGTGACAGTATACAATACAGAGGACATTCTGGTGACAGTATACAATACAGAGGACATTCTGGTGACCAGTATACAATACAGAGGACATTCTGGTGACAGAATACAATACAGAGGACATTCTGGTGATCAGTATACAAATAGACCACATTCGTAAAGCTAGTATGCACACTATAGCCTCATTCCGGTGACCAGCATACACTATTAAGGACACTGGTAACCAGTATACAATATAGAAGATATTCTGATGACCAGTATACAATACAGAGCACATTCTGGTGACAAGTATACAAATATACCACATTCGTAAAACTAGTATGCAAACTATAGCCTCATTCCGGTGACCAGTATACACTATTAAGGATAGTCTGGTGACCAGTATACAATATAGAAGATATTCTGATGACCAGTATACAATAGAGAGAACATTCTGATGACCAGTATACAATAGGGAGGACATTCTGGTGACAGTATACAAAGTAGGCCTCTTTCTGGTGGCTAGTATACACACTATAATCTCATTCTGCTCATTCTGGTGAACAGTATGCTAAACAGGCCCCATTTCAGTGACCAGTACAAGAAATAGACTATTACATTATAAGGCCTCTACATCCTGACTCTGATAAGCCCGACTGCTGATACAGGCCATGAGGAACCAGAGTTCTGCTAGCCATGGTTCCAGTGCAATGACCTATCAAATCAGAACAGCATGATCACTCCAGTATTCTACAGTAGGTAATGACTCCCTGTAAGTCCTTTACAGTTCATATCACCATTTGTTCATATTGTCATCAGGTTTGGGCTGAGATTTTTGACTGATTTATTAAAAGCAGGGCTGTGAAGCTGTGAAGGTGTGAAGCCCATTTTAACAAAAGTTTGGGAGACAGACCAGACAATACTACACTCAAACACTCTAGTCCTTCTGGCAAATACTGTAGCTGCCAGTCTAGGCCTGTACCCAATATGGTCAGTATGGAAAAAATATAGCCTCATAAGACACTGGCAGTATTAAGAATACCCAGTAATAGGCTAGCAGCATCAGTAATGCCCAGTGATCGGGAAGGTGTCAGTTTATGCACCAATTTATGCACCAATGCTCCCATTCCCCTTCAGAATCCTCTTTAAGCTCCTCACACTCACCTACAAGGCCCTCGCCAACTCCACTGCGCCCTACATCTCCACCCTCCTCTCTATTCATGCTCCATCCCGCCCTCTCCGTTCTGCCTCTGACCGTCGCCTCTCTTCCCCCCTTATAACCTCCTCCCACGCGCGTATCCAAGACTTCGCCCGCGCTGCCCCCTTCCACTGGAACAAGCTCCCTCCCTCCATCAGAACTTCCCCTAATCTGTCCAGTTTCAAACGGGCCCTAAAAACCCACCTTTTTCTTAAAGCCTTTCTGTCTCCCACTTAACTTCCTACCTTATCTTCTGCCTCCGTCCCCCTACTCTCCCTCTCTCCCCTGCGTCTCTCTGTCTGTCCACCCCTCCCCTTAGATTGTACGCTCCTCTGAGCAGGGCCATCTCTCCTCCTGTTTCCACCACTTCTAACTCTGCTCTCCAGCTACTTAGCCCTCCTCCTCGAGGGTCCTCCACCCCACGTCCACTCTCGCTCCCTCCTCCCCCCTGGGGGTCTCCCTGTCTTCCGCGCCCTCCTTCTTGGGCCCCATCATTTGCGGATCCTCCCTCCCCCTTCCCCGCCCTCTCTAGTTGTGCATTGAGCTTACTGAGTTGCTGTGTTTACTGTACTGTGCTGTCTCCCATTGTATTGTAATTTTGTTTGTCTCTGTACGGCGCTGCGGATGCCTTGTGGCGCCTTATAAATAAATATTAATAATAATAATAATAATAACAATGGAGGGGATCTGAATGGAGGAGACCCCAGAGCCATAAGTACATGGGTGCGACATGCTCCTTACTTAGTAGATTACAAGTTCCACGTCTCTGTGACTGTCTGTATTGAGTAAGGACTGGCTCACAGATGGAGTGTGTCTGAGCCCCCCTGAATGCATGCCAGCCATTACTGATGTAGTGTACTAACCACGTGTGCTGCCGGCTGGCTTATCACTCTGTGGACTGACCTTGCCCCCTACATTTGCTTCATCCAAGGTGGACAGGGAAGCACGTATTCTCTCTCAGCCAGGGCACTAACATGTCTAGTTACGGCTCTGGGGACCACCCTCCTGACTGCTATAAGGTAGGTGGGGCACTATTTATGTTGACATGATGTCCAAAAGTGAAAATTCCCTCTAGCATGGTCATAAGGACATGTTATTGTATCTTAATAATTATAATAATTATTTATAAAGCACTTTTCTCCCAATAGGACTCTAAGGGGCATATTTAATTGTTGGCGTTACAGCCAAAAATCTCGCGACGCACGCACTATTACCATCATTATGGTAATAGTGCGCGTAAATACCGTTATTACGGTAGTTTTCTCGCTGGATTTCAGCTCGCGGCTCAGGGAGCTGCGAGCTGAAATCCAGCTTACCATTACCATAATAACGGTAATAGTTTTAACGCCGCAGGGAATTCAAGCAATTGAATATTCCCCTAAGCACATTTCGTTGTTGCATAGGGATGGCAGAGATCTTGGGCAGACTCAGCTGCTATTCTATGGTATCATTCACATCAGTCCCTGCCCCTCTGGAGCTTACAGCCTAAATTCCCTGCCACACACACACACTCTAGAGTCCAAGTTTGTCATAGGACAATTAAGGCACCAGTATGTTTTTTGGACTGTGTGGGAGGAAACCGGAGAACCCGGAGGAAACCCACACAAACACGGGTAGAACGTACAAACTCCACATAGATAGGCATTGAATCCATGACCCCAGCGCTGTGAGGCAGCGATGCTAACCAATGAGCCACCTTGCTTTCCAATATACTCCTTTTAATACATATTAATTCACAGAGCATTCAGGAAACAAACATACTGGAGAGAATACAATAAACCGCTAAGTGCCGCAGAAGCGTCATGCAATGTGCTCCTTCACACTTCTGGTTAATACGGTACTGAAATATTCACTGATATTTGCCAAAATACGCCTCTAAGAGGTGCGGACAAACATAACTGCAAATGTCAAGCCGGACATCTCTCATTGGGCGAAACGCCAGCAGCACATCGCACAGAATAGAATCTCCCCCATTGTGCGTCCTGTTTAATGGAATTACCATTATATTGCAATGTGAAAAATAAGGCAGTTGCCAATATTTAAACATGATCATAAAAATTGCTGTCCCTAGAAATTAGGCATAATAATAATTATCAACTATGAATCTGGGGAGTTCTGATGATGTTGCCTCTGTTTATACAGCACTACACACAGCAGTATCAGCCCAAAAGCAACATTTTCTCTACTCACACAAAGTTAAATTCAATCTGTTAACAAAACGAATGTGCAATATTAGCTGGATCAGTTAGAAGTCAATAAAACATTACGTATAGCAGCCAGTACCGCAGCCAGCTCACATTGGCCAATGCTTAGGACTACATTACAATGGGGGCTCCGCTCACCAAAAGGGCTAAACATTGGAGGATGGTGCTTCTGTACACAGCCAGATGGAGTGAGGTTTTAATACCACCACAGTATTGCTGAGTGTCTCATACCACTTAGAATGAAGTGGGTGCCCACAGCTGGCTTCTAATTGGCCGCCGTTGACTGCCAATTAGAAGCAGCGAGTAGGACCCTCATGTCATATTAAGCGATATGAAACACAGCTTCCAAGCAGAGAGACTGGCGGAAGAGGCGGCAGTGAGCACTGAGCACCACCATATTAGCAGGCTACTGTTGGCATATCACTGGGCATTCCTGATGCTATTGGTGTCATTTGAGGTCATATTGTCACTTTGTGCCTATCTGAGCACCTCTAGACCCATACACATAAGAACACAGAGTATACACAGCTGTAGTACCAGCACTACTTAGTTTAATGTAACCACTTCCATGGTCACAAGGACAGGGAAATAAGCAAGTGCCCCATAGCACATAGAAGTCACCATTGTGCCTCTATGGGCACCGGCCGCAGTGGCTACCACTACTACGCCACTGGCCGCCAAGACTGGTTAAGAAAACACACTGTTAGTTTGCAGCCAGAATATCTGTGCACACAGATCAATGTAAACCACTCAATATACACACATTAGTAGTGTTATTTATAAACGTCAATGCTTTAGCTTCCAGATAAACTAACAATACATCTCTCTCAGCCCTGAAAGAAGAGAGGACTTTGTATTCTATCTAGAAAGCAGATAATCCCCTAACACCACACACATCATCACAGGCAATAAATAGCTAATGGATCTGATAATCAGGAACAGTGCTAAACCCTAAACAAGAAGATGCTAATCCCATTCCGACGCAGAGTTAAAAACAACCTCCAAAGCAATTTCCAGCACAATTCCACAATAAGCTCTTACCAGGGAGCATTCCAAGGCTTGTTGTGTCTGTTATCTTACCGGCCAGTCCTAAGAACATCCCTTATAGTAAGGGCTGTTTCTAGATTATAATAAGAGTCGGATCAAGATAATACCCACTAGGAGCTCATACATTTGGAAGCCTGTACCGCTACAGCTTACACACCAGAGATCATACTAACGCATTTACAGGTATCCCTGACACATTGCAAAACCCCAGCACTCCTCCAGATCCACCTAATGCGTCAATGTACGCATGAGACTGGTCATCTGCAACAAGTCCTCCAATGCATTGCTATAGAACCCCGCAGAGCGTCTGTTGCTAGGGACAGGAGCCGCTAAGCTGCTGAGGACACTGGTGGTGGGCGCGGCCCTTAGAAGGAGCGTCGTTTTTGCGAAGTCAGCTCTTACTGCCTGTCATACAGTTTGTATGTGGCCACAGTGTGGGAGTCCCTACCTGATTAGCCTATCAGGCGTCCCCAGGCTCAGGTTCCTCCCCCCTTGTGCTGTGGTGAATGGGAGCAAAGAACGCAGTTAGAGCCCGAGTCATTAAGAAGCGTATCCCGCGAATGCGTGCGAAGACTGAGCACAAAATACACTGCGCATGCTCAGAACCAGGCGGTACGTGATAGAAAGCAGCCGCGTCCAAGTCACCTCCAAACACAAATACACTTACTACAATATGCGATTTATGGTGGGGACTGGGAGGATTCACATAGGCAATGTACAGTAAGAGAGATTCCAGTGCAGCCACGTCCAAGTCAAAGTAGCACGCTGGTTTTCTGCCGTACCTCTGCCGTACCTCTGGCTCCAGCTGGGGGGCTAGAATATAAGTGCTGATGGCTGAGTATATATGTATGCGAAAACGTATTTGCCTTCAGCAGCAAGTGTAAAAATGTTGATTTCGGGACTATGCAGAGGCAATGTATTTCTCTCCACAGAAAGAAATGTAATGTGACCAATGCAACAATATATGTAAGAGATCAGGGGGTATATTTACTAAACTGCGGTTTCGAAAAAGTGGAGATGTTGCCTATAGCAACCAATCAGACTCCAGCTGTCATTTTGTAGAATGTACTAAATAAATGATATCTAGAATCTGATTGGTTGCTATAGGCAACATCTCCACTTTTTCAAACCCGCAGTTTAGTAAATATACCCCCAGATGTCCTATTCATATACTAGATGCAGGTGCAGATCTTGTAATAACTCACATTATGTCAGTGTTCACTAAACACGTATGCAGCTTATCTACGTCCCGGGCTGCAGAGAGGGGGGGCGGGCAGGATGGGGCTGAGCTTTGTGTGCCCCCTACTGAGCAGTCACTCCAGGTAAAGACATGAGATTACTGAGCCCAGCTAAGGACATGCTGGTCACAGCACAACAACAAACGTCAACCAGGAATATTACAAGGTTATGTACTACAGCAAATGATTTAGCAGCTTAAAGGGCACCTGTCACCTACTCAGAGTGGAGGCAGCCATTGTGTGTGCTAGAGCCTATCAACCAGTGCCTAGCTGTCCCGGGTTTTAAAAGCTTGTCCTTGAAAATGTCCCTGATTTTCAGTACTAACCATCTGCATAGCACAATTCCTGTTATTCTGTATACTAGGTGCATATATTATGAGATAAGTGTACCCACTACCATAGCATACAGTGCAGGGATGTGGCTTGTCAGTGTTCATAGTAAATGTGAAAGTCACATGTTACATATAAAATACAAGTTAACCCGTGCATGATACTCATGCATTCTAGTCAAATCAAGCTACTTAAGGTGTTAAAAAGGTTCTTGTCATGCATTTGGGGCTAGGCCAGGCCTCCTCAGGGGAAGAGCGTTACTTCCCGACGCAAGCGTGGTTTTGTCCACATGTCACCACCTCATCATTCTTCTCCATCACCTCATCCTTCATCTTCATCGCCACATCCTTAATCTCCATCGTCTTACTGTTCTAAAACCTCTAGATACACAACGTTTCTGCTAAACACCTTATCGCTGTGCTCAATCAGTCTTCCTTGAAGGGCAGTATTCATAACCTGCACTTTCACATCACTGCTTCTCCGTACTCGTGAAAATGCGACATACAATTGTCCATGACCAAACACAGGCTCTGGTAAATAAATACCCACACGGTCAAGAGTTTGAGCCCTCAACTGGTAAATTTAGCCTTTACTACCCCTCCCACGGGGGGAAGGGGGATGATGGAAATTAACTGACTTCACTATTATAATTTTTTTGTCAAATAATGTCAGTATACCAAATTTCAGGTCAATTGGATGAGCCCTTTCTGAGAAAATAGTTTTTTCCACACACACACACACACACACACTAACACACGCCGCTAGGCTTATATATATTAGATAATTAAACAGAAGCACAAATTACATGGACTGCAAATATTGGATGTTTTCTCTTTTAAAAATAAAATGAGAATCTTCTTTCCTGCCACAGTTCAAATGGAAATATCAATTAAGTAGTGCGAATAGACGGTCATGACTCCATATAATAAAGCAGCGATACTAATAACTAATTACTGAAGTACTATCAGTTAGAGGGGTCTCTCTCCAATCAGCCAATCACATGTGACTATACAGTACTGCTGGGTATTCCCATCACCACTGCGTCTCAGCCCTGCAGGGCCCACAAGAGACACGTGTCCTGATAGGTCTATACAGGTCGGTGAGCTCGCTCCTTACCATCCTCGGCCTATGATAACCAGCCACTTCCCTCCCCCGTCCTCCAACATAAATTCAATGTAGAACTGAAGAAAACTACGCTAGAAACCTACATATAGATCGATATAAACAAATTCTAAAATGATAACAGTGCAGTTTATCTGATAGAAATATATCAAATAAATATGTAAAATAAATCTAATGCCATTAAGAGCATTAATAGCAGCATATAACTCCAGCTGCAATAACAACTACTGTAAAAAAAAAAAAAAATATATATATATATAATAGTCTAGACATTTTCTAATCTTAATAAACTCTACTATTGTTTCACCTCATTTTGATTCCTTCTTCAGAAGTGTTATGTGATTCATAACACTGCTGATCTCTGGGGATTTTCACGAACAACAGTCTCTATAGAGTTTACAGAGAATGGTGTGGTATTTCTGTGGGCGACAACGCCTTGATAATGATGAAAGAGGTCAGAGGAGAATGGCCAGACTGGTTCAAGCTGACAGGAAGGAGACAGTAACCCAAATAAGCATACATTGCTACAGCGTTATGCGGAAGAGCGTCTCAGAAAGTACAACACGTCGCACCTAGACAAGGATGGGCTACTCCTGTCCACTAAGAACAGGAAATTGATGCTACCCAGGCTTACCAGAACTGGACAGTCAAAGGCTGGAAACAAAACATTGCATGGAGAACTGTAGCATGAATATGCAGCCAACAAATCTGCAACTGTGTGATGCTCTCATGGCAGCATGGACCAGAATGTCTCTGGAATGAATCCATGCCACACACCATGCAGGCTGTTCTGGGGACCCTACCCAGTACTAGAAAGGTGTATCTAATAAAGTGGTCAGTGAGTGTAGAGACAACATGGTGAGTCAAAGGCCAAAAAGTAAGTGCTAGATAGAGCAAAGTCACATGCGGATATTTTTATTAGTATGTGAGAGCTGGAAGCACTGACAAGACCAAACAAAGGCACATGTGGGTAAATAGAAAATAGATGTAAGCCCCTGTACCTGAGATGAGTGCATCTGATTTTAACTGCATTTTAATGGTGTTTAAAGCATATAGGTCAGTGTAGGAACTGCATACAATGAGGTGCCCTTGACGCTGGGATGCAGGCTTAAATGTTTTAATCAAAATATGAACCAGTACCTCATGTTTTCACATTGCTAGATACACACAGATATGCAGTGTTAAGAATAAGCGCTGACAACAACTGTCTTTTTGTTTTTGTGAAGATACCGGGTTTTCTGGCCCAATTCTACCCACTTCACTCTGGCTGGCCACCCACGGGTGCCTTACTTTGCCAGGAAAGTCAACCCAGTACCTTCTAGGGTCCTCAATCACTCAGGAAAATACAGTTGGAAAGTAAAACAATACATTTATTGTAATAAAAACAACACTAGAATATTATGTACACACAGTAAATAAATGCCACATTATCTGTCCCTTACCCCACTAGCTTAAAGAGTTACAGTCACCTGGCTGCCCAGGCCTGATGACCCATGGATCTCTCTCAGCTGCATATGTAGACTCTGGTATAGAACGACAACTCAAAAACCAGATCTTGCACCTTCCATGAATGATATCCCAGAATGAACACACCTCCCCCCCTGGAGTGGCTCCTTATATCTAGGGTCAAATTTCCACAGTGCTTTCCCCTCCCTTGGCAAACCGTTGGGTCTCTCTCTCTTTAAACATTGGTAGGTCCTGGATCAGAGGGTTGGAGGGGGGGGGGTGGGGGGGGAGTGGAGTGGAGATGAGCTGTGCTTCCACAGAAGCTCCCCACTGGGACGCAGACAAATCGTCTGGACTGGTCCTATGGAGAACAATGGATACTAATTGGCTTCCCCCACCTCCAAAGATAGGGTAGCAGTCAGCCCTTCCTAAAATTAACCCCTTTCACTACTTTGTGATGTCACAGGGTCCCCAGCTATTCCATGCTTCATGTAGAGGAAGGAGCAGGGAGAATGATTGCAGCTCCAGCCCCCTCACCTGTATCCTGGACACCACTTGATCTCTGCCCATAACCCACCCGGCATCACTTTAAGGACAACGAAAAACAACCTCACTGCCACATCATCAATATACAATATACATATTTACAATGAGCTACAATGTCCCCTTGTCCACATGAAATTAGACACTGCAGTTGTAGTCTGTTGAGCTGGGGAACAAAAGCAAGGGCTATAAAAAGTACTTGCTGTAAACCACATTATGTGAGAAACGAGAAACAGGATGGTTAGTGTTATCACACTCGTTTCGTCACAGTTTTGTATACATCTATTAGCATTCATATTGCCATGCACCTGGTAGCATTTATAATATGGAATATACAGAGCGTGGGTTAGTATTTATTCTCTGGTAAAAAGAAAATACCATTAAATGTGAAGCTTGAAACATGTGGACAAATAAATTGCATACCCTGTACACTTATAAACATGCTTTAAAAAAGAATATGGTTTTGATAAAAGAGCAGAACTAGTACTATTGTGGAAAGGTGTCAAGAGATTTAAAGTAATTGGTGGCTACATACATACAATGGACAAAGAGAAACAGTTTTGTCATTCAACAAAAGCCCCGACAGTTGTAGGTCATACAGCACGCAAGAAACTCAACCTGGTAAAATGAATATTGAGGGGGATGAACCACATTTGACAATAGAGACAAAGTTCCTATAGCTCTAAGAGAAAGGATTCAAAAGGAACTTGAAGGTGTGTAGAAACTAGGTGTAACAGAGCAGGTCACAAACCCATCAAAGTAGCAGAGATCAATGGTAGCAGTGCAAAATAAATCAAATAAGGGAGAATCAGCAAAGATCCAAGAGGTCAAATCAGATTATAATAAGAGAGCTCTGTACACTGCTAACACTGGATGGCAGCTCATACAGGCTGGCAGGAGCTGGTTCTTCAGCCAATAACGGCTGGATGAAGTGCAGAACATTAACCATTATTTGGCATCACATCTGCACAGGAAATATTCCATAAAGGCACATGAGATAATACAGACCTACATGGGGTAACAGTAATCATTGCTGATATCCTGGAGTATAGAAAACATGACGTAAACCTGTAAGCACTGCAGTAACAAACAACTCAAGCTAAGGTGCTGATCTGTCAAAAGGCGAAATTAGCAGCTATAGGGCTTTGTATCTCTTAGTCGGATACACATAATAGATTGGACTCTCTTGGCAGCGATAGTGAAGCCTATCTAACAACCATCGCGGCAGTACTTGCCTATCTAACCATCGCGGCAGTACTTGCCTATCTAACAACCATCACGGCAGTACTTGCCTATCTAACAACCACCGCGGCAGTACTTGCCTATCTAACAACCATTGCGGCAGTACTTGCCTATCTAACCATCGCGGCAGTACTTGCCTATCTAACAACCATCACGGCAGTACTTGCCTATCTAACAACCACCGCGGCAGTACTTGCCTATCTAACAACCATTGCGGCAGTACTTGCCTATCTAACCATCGCGGCAGTACTTGCCTATCTAACAACCATCGTGGCAGTACTTGCCTATCTAACCATCACGGCAGTACTTGCCTATCTAACAACCACCGCGGCAGTACTTGCCTATCTAACAACCATTGCTGCAGTACTTGCCTATCTAACCATCGCGGCAGTACTTGCCTATCTAACAACCATCGCAGCAGTACTTGCCTGTTTAGAACCCTATTCAAAAAAGGTAACACGATGGATATGAGATTCTAACACTCAGAAAGCTTTGGAGATGGTCAGAGTAGTCATAACCCAGCACACAAAACAATATTGTTTCCTTGACATTAAAAAGGTTCTGCGTCTCCACTGAATCCATCACATAGGGGCAATGCAATTTCATGGGAGCCAAACCAGTAGCCTGTGTGTCCCGTGCCACGCCACCAGCACATTCATGATGCACAGATCATTGGCAGATTAGTGGATTGATGTGAGAAAGTTCATCGTTACATTTATGGGTGCAGACCAGACCACAAGCCACTGAACCACAGAAACACAAATGGGTGCCTGCTTATGGGTAACAGGATTGGGATGTCTGAATGCCTATCAACATACAGTACATCATGGCCACCTTGGAACAGTGCTGACCAAGAGGTGTGTCAGCGATGCAGAGTTCTGACCACATATCAGTCAAGCAAATTAAAACTGTACAATCACCTAGGTAAATATTTTATAATGTGTCCCTTCCCCCCTAGCCTAAGCCCCGTGCAGTCCTTTCTATCAAACCCCCACCTTACACCCCACACGTAAAACATTTTGCTACACACAGCTCTTCTTCCAGGGCTCTGGCTGGGGATCAGGGTACATTAGTAAAATATTTTCCAAGGAGAACATCAAAGAACCATCAAAGTCTCAAGAAATATCAGAATGGTCAAGGTGACTTTTAGGATCAGACCTGTTCATCCGGAACGCGAAGACCTTCGTAATGTTAGTGGACTACTAAAGCAGATATTTTTGAAATTGCTAAACTACAAAGGCTTCCAGCAGGCACAGTAATATCCGATGCTGAAGCGATAATGGGTAGACATGGAGTATATAATGAGTTGACTGACCCTCATTATACATCATAAGAGTTCTGTGACCTCACAATAAAATGGGAATTCTACAAACAACCTCCAGTCCATGATTCCAGCAATCAAACTGTCTGGAAAGAAAATATAAGTATCGTTCTTAGGACTGGTTTTCTGAAGACCACCCCAACATTGATCATTCTCACAGTGTAAAGAAATGTTGGTAGGTACGGAGAGAGAAGGAGTGTACAAATAAGGGAGAAGAGAGGGTAGCAGGGGACACAGTGAAATGCGTTAGGGGCAGTGTAAGGTTGCTAGTGATAAAGATGTGGGGCAGTTGAGACAGAAGATAAAGGGCGACACACCTGACAGCAATCCTGAGTAGGACAAATTAGGCAACATACTTGATCCACCTGTTTTGGACAATAGCATGCCCTTTTCTGGGTGCCAAATCCATCTTTGCCTCCAGAAATTAGGGCTGTCCCACAAAAAATTAAGGACTGTTTCCTGAGAAAATTGTTTATGTTAGGCAGTAGGCATGGTGGGCAGTAACATGGTGGCATTAGGTAGGCAGTAATTCCATATACCACATACAGGTGGGCAGTAACATGGTGGCATTAGGTAGGCAGTAATTCCATATACCACATACAGGGGACTGAGGGGGACCAATGAGTATACTGGAGAACTGCTGGAGAGCGTAGGTGTATTGTGCATGTATTTGTGTTTGTTGAGATCATTTTTGTGTGTGTTATAGGATGTAGTAAATTGGCTCCGAATGTGATTATTTTTGTGCAGGACAGATGCTTTATGGCATGTATAGACTGCAAGAAGATTTGTTGCCTGTGGCGAATGTTATGTTTTATTTTCTGCCTGAGCTTGTTACATTTCATTAAACAGTAATATGGATTGCTTCCAACAAAAAACTACCTTGCACTTTTGCTGCTGTGATCTTGTATCAGTGATAAGGAATATATTAAAATACATATATATAATTATCTGAGTAAGGAAACTGTGCTTAACAGCAAACAAGGAAGTTGTATTAAATGGTAGTTCTCCCCCTGCCCCCGATGCCCCCCTCCCACGCAGAATATGGGATGCCCCACTGATAGATTTTGGGAGCACTGCATTATAGGAGTAATTACTATCAGTTTTCTGCTACAAAAGTTGCTGTTAAAAAACAAAACACTTAAATTAACAGAAAAATTGAGTAATATAAACATTTAACTGATCACATAGCAGAGATTTTTACATTATAGTATATAGCGGGTTGGGCTACTTCTCTCCCCACAGTTCACATTCACAGTTCTACCAAATGTCTCATCACTCACATTCACATCTTTTGAAGTACATGGTATTCAGATTTTTGATCCATTCCCTATGAGTGCTGCTGTGATCTATCGCCCCCTGGACCACACCAACAATTTCTGAAAGATTTCTCCGCATGGCTCCCTCACTTCTTATCTTCTGACATCCACATCATCATCCTAGGTGATTTCAACATCCCAATTCCTAATCCACGTTCCAATTCTGTGTCCATACTACTCTCTCTAACCTCCTCCTCTATTCATCAGAATGGCCATTGCCTTAATCTTGTTTTCTCTAGACTATGCTCAGTTTATGATTTCATTACGCTCCTTTTCCCCTCTCGGGTGACCTTATCAGCTAAAACTCTCTCCCAGTACTTTAATCTCTCTGCTGTCTAATTCCACCAAGCCTCCTCATGCCCGCAGAAATCTTAACTCTATTCATTTTCAACATTTTTCTACCCCTCTCCAACACCTTCTCTCCCCAATCTCTACATTCTCCTCCCCTTATATGGCAGTACCTAATTTTCACCAAACCCTAGCAATAGCCCTTGATCAAGTGGCTCCAGCAAATATACATACTCCACGTCGACTTCGATGTCAGCCATGGCACACTAAAGTAAAAGGAAATCTTCCAAATGCAAAACGTTCCCATAAAGCAGAACGTCCCTGGTGTAAATCTGGTACCTCTAATGACTTCCTCACATATACTTCTATCTACCACTTCTATCGAAATGCTCTGGACACTGCAAAACAAACATACTTCCAATCGCTCATCTCTGCTCAGGCTTCTAACCCCAATCGCTTTTTTAACATATTTAAATCTCTTCTCCATCCTCCAACCACAAACCCTCTGACCACCATCAGTGACCAGGATCTTGCTTCCTACTTCAAGGACAAGATTGATAAGATCAGACTAGAAATGTTATCATCTCCCTCGACAAGCAATCAGTTCAATTCCTTCCCAGCGTCCTCTGACACTCTCTCTTCATTTGATCTCACAAATGAAGATGAAGTATCTACTCTCTTCTTATCTTCCTACTCTACCTCCTGTCTTCTTGGTGCAAGTTCCTCCCAAATCAGAAGAGCCCTGTCTTCTGTGATCCTTCCACCTATAAATAAAATCTGTAATGTCTCTCTTTCTACTGGTAATTATTTGGTTATTATTCAAGCACGCAGTGATCTCTCCTATTCTGAAAAAAACAAACAATAACCTGACCTAAACTCAAACTACTACCCCATCTCTCAGCTCCCATGCCCCTCCAAGCTTCTAGAGAGACTGGCCTACACTCACTTCAAACACTTCCTTTCTGCAAACAACCTCTTCAGTCAGGCTTTTGCTGTAAATACTCCACAGAAACTGTGTTGACTAAGGTTGGCAATGATTTCACAACTGCTAAAAGTCTATTTCTCTCTTCTAATTCTTCTGAATCTCTCTGCTGCATTTGACACTGTTGACCAGTCTCTACTCATAAAAACACTACAATCCCTAGGTCTGCAAGACACTGTCCTATCCTGGTTCTCATCCTACACTTCTTATCACTCCTTCAGTGTTAATTTCTCTGGATCCACCTCTGCTCTGCTTCCTTTATCAGTCTGAGTACCACAAGGCTCAGTCCTAGGTCCTCTGATATTCTCTATCTACACCACTTCTCTTGGAAACCTAATAAGCTTCTTTGGAGTTCAGTACCATCTCTATGTGGATGATACACACATTTATCTATCCTCTCCTGATCTCTTGACATCTGTGTTGTCCCGTGTAACTGACTGTCTTTATGCTATTTCGTCTTGGATGTCCTCTTGCCAACTCAAACTCAATCTTTCAAAAACAGAATTAATAATATTCCCACCAACCAAGAGAAATTACCTCCCTGACATTTATATTTCTGTTGATAACATGACCATAAATCCCACCCCACAAGCTTGCTGCATAGGTGTGATCCTTGACTTATAACTATCCTTTGTTCCCCACATCGACTCTATATTTAAATCAGGTTGCATACATTTAAAAAACATTTCCAGAATACATACATATTTCAAACAAGACACTGCAAAAACTTTAATTCATGCACTCATCATCTCCCGCATTGCAATTCCCACCTTACTGATCTTCCCAAAATCAGCCTCTCACCCCTACAATCTATTTTGCACGCAGCGGCTATATTGATTTTTCAAGCAAATCGTTCTCTCTGCTGAACCACTCTGTCAATCTCTACAATGGTTGCCTGTTTTTCAAATCCAATATAAAATAATTCTAACATACAAGGCCATCAACAAAACCTCACAAACAAATATCTCCTCACTAGTCTCAAAATATCTCCCAACTCGACACCTCCGTTCTGCACAAGATCTGCGTCTCTCTTCCCCTCTCATCACGTCCTCCCATTCTCAGTTACAGGACTTATTTCGGGCTGCACCCACTTTGTGGAATTCCCTCCCTCGCACAATAAGACTCTCCTCTGGTCTACAAACCTTCAAGTGTTCTCTGAAAACCAATCTCCTCAGGCAAGTTTATAATATTCCTCAACCACGCTCTTAGCCCCACTAGGTCACCCTATTACCATCCTCTACACAGTTCACATAAGACAACAACCCTCTGACCCCCCTGACTGACATTGCTGTGTGACTGGATCATATAGCCCACTAAGCACTTTTTAGCTTTGCCCTCTTGCTGGACCGAAATGCAATATGTAGACTTAACCTCATGTATCCAACTCACTCCCATTGTTCTATAAATTGTCAGCTTGCGAGCAGGGCCCTCTCAAATCTTTGTATGTATTACCCAGTATTGTTTTATTACCGTGTTTGTTCTCAACTGTAAAGCACTACGGAATTTGCTGGTGCAATATAAATAAATGTTAATGATGTTGTAGCACAATCTGCAGAAATCAGAGAATAAACACACTCTACCTTAAACTTATGACATACCTTGCAACATTCCCAATCAGGAAATCAGGATAGGATAGAACACCCACCCCTGGTCCAAAACCACACCCTGATACACCCACGAATCACCTAAATTACAAGGCCACCACCATTTTTGATGAGAAATTGGGACAGCTACATCCAAATTGGGACTATTGGTGGGTATACATTAACAAATAAATATCAATATATATTACAAATGAAAAGAGCACATTTTCCATTACAGCATTCAGAGTAACAGCAATGTAGTTAGTCTTCTGCCTGAGACACAATCCTCAAACCAGGAAATAATCTGGGCTGTTCATAATGTACAATTACAACTTTTCTGATTTACACAAAAATTAATCAAAAGCAACATCATCTGTATTTAATGACTTGGTAAGAAATGTCTTGTAACTTAAGTCCTATCATTTTGAAAAAGCAGGAAAAAGATAATAATTATTGTTCTCAATTTTTACTCTTTTGTGGTTGTTGGAAACTGCAGCTGGGAACATCGATGGGAACGATCTATTGAGCTGCATTCCAAATATAACACAACTCAAGAACACACTGCGGAGATAGACAGCGATCTATTGATCTCTATGCCATGCCGCCTATGCTACCCTGAAATGATACAAGCGCTTCATAGGTTACAACAAGACAGACATATCTGCCTTAGTTTCTCGTGGTCTGTTCCTAGTAGTGTCTACTGTTGGTGTCCATGTGAACAGCATCGGCAGAATGGCATAGACATCAATAGATCCTACATCGCCTTATTTCCCGGGTGTTATAGAGCTAGAGAAACCTCTCATGTTGGCGTGACCTGAAAGTGAGAAATGTGTTATCATTTGCATCAGTGCCCTGAGCCCCCGAGTCAGGCCATGATGATGTCCCTTTAAATCAGAGTGTGAGAACCCAACAGGTCATACGTGAGGTCTGTATGATCTGCTCACCTTCACAGATCTGGTCCAGCCGCAGCCTCTTCACTTTTTGCCTCTCCAGCACGTCCATCTTCCGCTATACCCTGGCATATCTACCCCGCGTCACTGCTGGCCGGGCTGCAAGGAAGCAGGGAGTCAAATGGTTTCTCCTTGAAACAGCGCAAGAGCGACTTTTATCATGATGCTGATACATTTATAAATAGCACCGCACACACGCACCAGTAACTATTTAATTTACAGGATAGTCAGCATAACAAAATCAAAGTAAGATGTGCTCGTTTACAGAAAGCAATTAGATATATTTATGGATGTATAGCATGTATGATATGCAGAAGCTCTCCCCTCTGTGATACACAGAACATTGCCCTGTTCTTCTCACCCATGCCCATTATAAACGTATTTATCTTGGAGATCGTCTCATACATAGGTACCAGGGACTGTTAAACTAAAACCCATTAGGCTGCCCATGTTTGGATAGAACCAGCCAAATGCTGCTCAGGTCCAGGGAGCCATCATACTGTGGGTTTTCCTACAATCTGATGTTAATAGGGATCAGTGGTGTTTTTAGGCACACTCACACACATTTGTGACTAATTTCATCATTGCTCCACGGATGAATAGCTTTACTTTCTGAAATTCAGCATGGCTATCAAGGAGGATGTCTGTTACTCTTTAACTACATCTAATATTGTGCATTGCTCAGATACCCAATCCCACACATGGTGGAACTGCTACTTTTCTGAACTGTTCTGTTGCTATATTGAAGAATACAGATCTGTTCTGTAGCAAAACAGCTCCTTCTCCTTGTGCCTTGATGGCTTATTTGTACACTGAAATTTAAAGTTGATATTTGTGCACTACATGAAAAAACAGTCAGTATTTAACTTATGTGCAAAACAGAATACTAAACTGCACCCCGAGCATTGTAACATGGTTTTGTCCAGGAGACTGAAATAAGAAGTTTCTTAAGTTAAGATCCTTAATGAATCAGGCCCCTTGTGCCCAATCATTACGGGCAAATCAACGGTTTCAGTTCTTTTGGCTCCGCCCCCTGACTCCCTATATAAATCAGTCCCCTTTACTTCCTCTTTGCCAGATTACTGTGCTTTTCCGTGTACTGACTTCGTCTGGGCCTTATCTGTTTGTACCTATTTACTGACTTGTGTACGGAACCTGTGACTACGTGGCATCTCACCATAGCTGTGCATGACGGCCTGTAGCCTACTTGTAAACCTACACCAGTCTGTATTCTGCACCAGCCTCTAGATTTTGGATTTGACTTCAGGTTGTTAGGGAATAATATGACCCCCACACAAAGTCCACTCGAGCAAGATCACTAGATGCACTGAAGCAGCAAATTATGAAACTACAAGAGTTTGCCTGTACTTACCAATATAACATTGCTGAATTGGAAAACCTAGCAAGGGCCACTGACATATTTACAGATGGCTTAAGAAATGATGATTCTCCTGCTGCACAACCTATGCCTTTTAAATTCAGTGTGGACTGCTGGCAATACGAGCTAATTATCATCATATTCATCAATGTTTATTTATAATGGGCCACAAAACTTTGCAGTGCTGGACAGCCGTGTAACAAATCATACATAGAAATAGAACAAGGACGTACGACATTGACGGAGAGAGTACAGATATGTGACAGAGGGTGGAGAGGGCACTGCTCCAGAGAGCTTACAATCTAGAGATTTTCTCAAATCGGCGCATATATTTTCAGATGCAACCTGCGCAGTTTTTCAATGACAAGATGAAGATAATCTTCATAATAAATCTTTTGACTGTGACTTTACTCGTGCAAAACAAGAAAGTGTTATATTGGAAGATCTGAATTATTATGATTCAACCATTGTTTATAATGTGGTGATCCAAGTCATTATTCCTCTATTGTTTTCTCAGGTTCTCAATCAATAGGACCACAGTCACTTTCCCTCTGACTCATGGAGATGAAAGCACTTTGGCTCACCAATCCCATTTTGTCCACCCAAAAACAGTATCTGTGTCTCTTTAGATCACCAATAGACATAAACCTTGCATGGTATATCCATGTTGAGGTCTAAACCAGTTACTGTAGATGGATCTCTTTGATCTTCTGAGCCAGTAACTTAAGAAACCTCAACTTCAAATGAACATTGAAACAGGTCATTAGGAAATAATACTTTTTAATTTGATTGCTTCCCCCAAATTCCATCATTCTACCAAATGACCCTATATCATTCCCTTCTGAGCACCGTAGGGTTAGCTGTCAGCCAAGGACGGTGATGTCTGAAGCCATATCCGCTTCTGAGCTGTCTGTAGAAGATTTAGATAAATTGCCTCCGCAATACAGATAGTTCTGGGATATCTGTGATAAAAAGAACCCACGTGACTGTCCTATAGAGTTGTCACCAGGATTATCTATACCATTTGGTCAGTTCTCTCTCAGGCAGAGTCTTTAGAGAATACTTGCATTATTATATAAAGAAAGGCTTTATTAGTCATTGCCCAACTTCTGCTGGAGCAGCCTTATTGGTTGATGAACAGAAGGACACTACTTTACACCCCTCTACTGACTACAGTGAGATAAAACGTTACCTACTCGCTTTGATCCCTAAATAGCTTAAGAGACGGCTAAAACATTTACAAAGCTTGATCTGTTTGACGCTAACAATGACCATTAACGATCTGGAGAACACTGTAACTCCGCCTTCAGGACGACTTATGGACATTTTGAATATTTGACCTTCAGTCTGTGCAACTTTTCAGCATTTTATCAATAATCTTTTACAAGATTTACTGGATCAATTTGTGGTTGTCTATTTGGAGGATGTCGTTAAGTTTTCAGATAATCTTGAAAGAACATCACAAACACGCCTGTACCATGACTCTGGAATCATCAACTCTACATTAAACTGAGGAAATGTGGATGTGAATAGGCCCAAATTCAATTTCTAGGTTATATTATCTCCCCAGATGGTCTGAGGATGTATTCCAGTAAGGTTAATGATATTATGAATTGTCCACCCGCTGAGAATGAGGAAGACGTACAGTGATTCAATACTCTGCCACCCTGTCCTCTCTCCTTGTTTATATGTGTCCCCGGGTTTTCTCTTACCGTCAGTAACCTGCCAATACTGACCACTCATACTGGTGTTACTCCGTTATAGGAGAGTACTTGCTGTCACCACCAAGGCTTCTGGAACCGCATACCTCTGGGCATAGCTGCTGCAGCACTCCTTTGTTGTGCCTGGTTCCTCTTGACCCCTTACTTTGGACCAGGACTGCAGGTAGCAGGCAGAGTATTAACACAGGATGCAACATAGGACAGGGAACGTATTACAGAGTTAGCGCCTATCTGTAGGTCACAGCAGTTCAGCAAGTAATAGGCGTTGTGTAGTCTCTTGTAAGCAGTGGTGTTTAATACTCATAACTAGCCCTTACAAGGGGTAACGATGATCACTCAGGAGTACAAGATGGTGCATACAGAATACAGCAGAATGTGCTCTGTATATAGAGTAAAAAGCAGTCTCCACCCCGACATATAGTCCAATAAGCACTTTAAGTACTACACCAATTCTAGTGGATCATTAAGCAGGGTGGCCAATCTGGGGGGGGAGACTGCACTGACATAATATTCTGCCTCAGAAACTGTTAGTACTAACATACACTATTTGCAGTTACAACAGTATATATCAGGTGTATCGCACCTTATTAGAAATTAATTTATTTCACAAGTTACTTTTTCCCATTTTCAGGAGGGGGGGTGAATCCAGACCCATTTTGCGTTGCAAATTTCTAAGAAAGTTTTCCAGAATAATCCCAGCTATTATACACCAAGAGAGAATTTCATTCAAATGGTCACCTAGAGCTCTAGAAGTTTTATTCGGTTGAAGACTCTTTTCACCATTAGTCCATCATGATTCCAAACTACCTCTGAATCAGCTGTTGGAGCAATTCTGTCAGCACCTGGGGGAGAAGATGTTGTTGACTCCTTATTTTTGTCGGCAAATGTCTTCTGCAGAGAGGAATTATGATACTGGCAATACAGAGTTACTTGGCAGCAAATGTGATTTTGTAAATCGAGATACCGTCCTTAGGGTTCCTCTCTTCTAGTAACAGTCCTTGCTGATCACAGAAAGCTGGAATTTATGAGTCACTAAACAACAGACAGACCAACTTCATAATTTCCTATCATCGAGGATCTAGATATGACAAAGCCATTGGCGGATCCAGGGGGGGGGGCGATCGCCCCCCCCCCTACCAGGGGCTTGCTGCCGACAGCTGCACACTGTGCAGGTCCGTTCAGCAGTGACAGTGTGCTGCCCGGCTGCTCTGATTGTGTTTTAAACACAATCAGAGCAGCGGGACAGCACATTATCACTGTCGAACGGACCTGCACATAGTGTGCAGCCGCCGGCAGCCTTAGAAGTTAGAAAGGGGGCGGGGCCTAAATCCCCCCCCCCCCCCCCCCCCCCCTTCCTAAAATTGCCCGGGGTAGGACAAATGTCTGGGTCCGCCCCTGGACAAAGCTGATTCCTTATCAATAATATTTTCCAAATCTCATCAAGAAAACAATTCTGCAAGTACTATCGCATCAGAAAATAACTTTTTAGGGGCCACTTGCCACTTATCCTAAAGGCTTCCCACTCTCCTGACAGATGGTTATGATAGTGACTAGTTCCTCAAGCATCTCTTTATGGATGTTAATTTAGCATTCCAGAATGGCTATTGGACTCAGCTCCATCACATTCATGTACCTGAGTCCGCACGATGAGAAGTGTGGAAAATAGTTAATTGCTCCTAGTGAGACACTTAGAAGTGGATACAACTCAAGAATTATTAGCACATTCCTTCTGGTGGCCAAAATATATATAAGTCTGTGGGCTTGCTGCAAACTCTTCTTAGTCCATCCGGCCCCTGGAACTCAATTTCTAGGAATTTTATCAATGATTTACCTCCCTCTAAAGAAATCATGACAATCTTGTAATAAATCATCTGACTGTCACGAGCCGCGTCTCCACTGCTGGCCGCCGCGGTTCGCTTCCAGCTGCCTCTGGCGTCCCAGCCGTCACCATGATGACCGGGACATCACTTCTGTCTACACATCCCGGCTGTCACCAAGGCAACAGCCGGGACGCTTCTCTCTTTCACTGCCGCCGCCCGGCTAAAATGACAGCTGGGCCTGCGCGCGCACTGGGGAAATTAATTAACAGCCTTATGGGCTGATTAGTGCAGTTGTTGTTCCCCTATTGTGATTGGGCCATCTGTATATAAAAGGCAGGGAGGGCTTATCCTCCCTGCCGGTTAGAGTTCTCAGTTCCTGTTTACTATCCTGCTCCTGTGCCTTGTACCTGTTCTCTGGATTGGATTGCTTGTGTATGACCCTTGACTGTTTACTGGACTTTGATTCCCTGCCTGTTGCCCTGACCTCTGCTTTGTTTCTGGACCTTCCTTGTTTGCTGCCAGCCCTGACATCTCACCTGTTCCTGACCACGGTACCTGCTTCGGACCTTAGACCTCGGCTTGTTTTCTGACCACGCTTTGTTTACTATCACCCGCTACTCTGCGCTGCGGTACATTCATAAACTTGTACTACTCTGAGTATAAGCCCTGGGAGCATCCATGTACCTGTGAGCGTAACAAGCTCTACAGGAAAGGCAGCTGCTATAGGTGAAGACCTCTCCATCTTGTTCTACAAGTTCATGATAGTAACCCCTAGCCGCAACACTGACAATGGAAGTTATACCCACTGGTGAACAGACAGCGAAGTTGATGATTCTGGAAATATTCATATTTCATGACACATGTGGCATATAGTCTTATGGCCAGTTCATTATGACGGAGCTTTGGCTGTTCCAGTTCTTCTGGCATTAAGTAGGGTGATGCCCCCCATGCCAGTTAACTTGGAAAAGCCAACCGGGGCGATGACACAAGATTCATTGCTTCATTTCTTTAAATTAGCATCATTATGAATTATATTGTGGTTATACAACTGGGGCTGTACAAGCGATTGCTCCCTAGTAACGGACGCACACCCGACCTCAGCACAGTCTAGGGGGGCAGAAGGATAAAGAAGCCACAGCTTGGAGAACAGAAGGGTCCCAGGGAGGGAGTTGGAGAGCTGTCTTGTAAAGGGCTACTCACACCCACTGCGGCAGCACAACTACTGTCAGTCCCACCAAGACCGGGGGTAAGGGGCAGTATTATCTTTCACCCATAGCACTAAAACGCTTTGCTCCTGACTCCCCATTTAAGTCAGTCCCGAAAACGTCTGCCTGTAATCTCTCTTGTTGTTACCCACTTCTGCTGCACTCTGCAAAGCTTTGCTTGTTTGTCAATGTACGGAGTCCAGCTTGTTACTGACGTTGGTTCAGCCTCATCCTATTCACCGACTACTGTATCCAATACGCCTCATTTCTTACTAGGAAGTCCTACCTTAGCCTGTATTCTGATCCAGCCCTTGGACTCTGAATAAATGGATAAATGGTGATGATGATACCTGTGATTTAAATCACTAACAGCATCTAAGGGTACATACATATGGCCATTCAGACACATTGCCCACAATGCACAAAACATGATCATCAACTTAAACATATATTGCAGCTGTTCTTGTGCATTCTGTATCTTAAAATGTGTCCTGAAATATGCCCCAAACAAAAATAGTGCACATAAATAAACACCAATGTGTTTGATCACACAAGGGCCATACTGTTCTTTTTATTTCTGCCAGTACAATGCATTCCACTTTCTACTGTGCATTAAAGCATAAAATCCTTGTGTACATTCCCTACTTTTTATAAACAGATACATTTCAAAAGTGGAAAGTGGAATTCTGCGATTGAACCACTAGAGGGCGATGTGTGTACATGTTATTGCAAAACAATTTCTAAAGCCCTTTTGTTCTATTCTAACGGACAGAAAATAATTACAAAAAGGAAAAACAAGTAACAAGATCTAAATGCTCAGCCTTTTTCTGCTTAACATAATTGACATTTCTCAGCTTCAATCTCAACTTCAGCAAAACAGGTTTCATCTATTACAGAATATTTTCAAAATGACCATAAAAGGTACAACATAATAGTCACAAATATCACTAGCACTGTTCTATCCAAGGTGAGGAATCAGAAAGTGAACGAGTTAAAAACTTTGTTTTATCAGAACTCCCCCCTTGAGGGATGCATTGGGAATCTACCGTTCAGAGCAAACCTGCCCAATAAACTTCTTCCACAAGTCCAGTTTATAATACCATTTGTTAAGCACAGAGATTAGAGGCAACAGTGGTGAATGTCTTGTTATTTTTTTTACCCAAATTATACATTCCGCCTAATACACTGAAGAAAATATCAACCCTTTGCTGCATTATAAGCCTGGGGACTCCGTAACAAGTAAAATTAATTAAACGGATCATGAGCAGCCGGCACATTCTAATATATATTCTTCAGGCCAATAAAGCCAAGCGACAGATGTAAATGATTTAAATTAATGCAATGTTTAAAATGTATTCCTCTGATTAAATTAAATGATAAACTCCCTTAGAACTGCATCTATCTATAATTAAACCATCGTCACCTGGGTCACACATAAAGTATAAAAATCTCTGGCACAGTGCACACAAAGGGCTGCATTTCTCAAGGTCATTATAGGCAGGTTGCTTAGCAACATAATGGAGACTTAACTTTATATGCAATGGGGAGCAGGATTTTATTAGCCTTGACAGTCATTTCTTTCCCTGACAAATCTTCCCAAATGTTATCAATAGGTTACATGCAGAAAGCTGGAGTCCGATCTTACGGGGCCACAAACCGATGTCGGCCAATGTTTAGCTGAAGGGACGATTGTGCGGACAGTGAAAAGTGTGACTGCACCATTCATAGTGCGTCCAAGGAAATACCTATCCTGCTGGAAGCCGTAAAGAGTATATAGCCTTATACCACGTATTCTGCGCACAATATGCGTCCGCCTTTAATATTGTAAGAGACCTGACATGCGTTAAACATTGATCCTATTGTCTTGTGTGTAGCTGGGTACAAACTACAGGGATTATTGGGCCAATCACACGATAAACTATCGTTCGGACCGATATCGCATTAGTAAGTAGACTACAACGATGAACGATTATCGCTCCAAAGCTCATTGTATCGTTTGATTTGATTTTATAAACAGACTAAAAATCTCTATAAATGGTGGAACGATTGTCACGTTAGAACTGCTTGAGTCCTATTATTATAGAATAACCCATTTCTCCTAGTTAGAACAGGCACTATGTGAGCACTACAGCCAGCAGTGTATGTTAGACCACTGACCACCAGTCTGACCAGTGCTGGCAGGTGTGGGCAATAACCTCCAACATTTTTCATTATTATTGCAAAGTATAACAACTGCCCCCATCCGGCTGCTTCTTAATGTCACCAGGCTGGCAAAATTTGCTGGAGAGAGCACTGTTTATGCCTACATGCAGACACTAGACAGGACAGGACATTAAGATAAGATACAATGGATGTTGTGAAGTAGTATAGTCCCGTGTCTCACACCAATTTGTCCAAAAGCAAAATAATTGGTTCACAATGTTGGGAAGTACGTACCTCACACTGTACATACCTCACACTGCACGTACCTCACACTGTACATACCTCACACTGCACGTACCGCACACTGCAAGTACCTCACACTGTACATACCTCGCACTGTACATACCTCACACTGCATGTACCTCACACTGCACGTGCCTCACACTGTACGCACCTCGCACTGCGTGTACCGCGCACTGTGCGTACCTCACACTGCACGCACCTCGCACGGCATGTACCTCACACTGCACGTACCTCACACTGTACGCACCTCACACTGCGTGTACCGCGCACTGTACATACCTCACACTGTACATACAGCACACTGTACGTGCCTCACACTGCACGTACCTCGCACTGTACATACCTCACACTGCACGTACCTCGCACTGTATGTACCTCGCACTGCACGGGCATCACACTGTACATACTGAACGTACATTGCGCTGCGCGTACATCGCACTGCGCGTACCGCACACGACACGTACATCACGCTGTACGTACCTCACACTGCACGTACCTCGCACTGTATGTACCTCGCACTACGCGTACCTCGCGCTACACGTACCTCGCACTGCACGTACCTCACACTGCGCGTACCTCACACGGTACATACCTCACACTGTACGCACCGCGCACTGTACGTACCTCACACTGCACGTACCGCACTGTACGTACCTCACACTGCACGTGCCTCGCGCTGCACGTACATCGCACAGTACGTACCGCGCACTGTACATACCTCGCACTGTACGTACATCGCACTGCACGTACCTCACACTGTACGTACCTCACACTGTACGTACCTCACACGGTACCTCACACTGCATGTACCTCGCACTGTACATGCCTCGCACTGCACGTACCTCACACTGTACGTACCTCACACTGCACGTACCTCGCACTGTGCATGCCTCGCACTGTACGTACCTCGCACTGTACGTACCTCACATTGTACGTGCCTCACGATGTACGTACCTCACACTACACGTACCTCCCATTGCACGTACCTCACACTGTATGTACCTCACACTGTACTGACCTCACACTGTACGTACCACACACTGTATGTACCTCACACTGTACTGACCTCACACTGTACGTACCACACACTGTAAGTACCTCACACTGTACGCACCTCACACTGCGTGTACCGCGCACTGTACATACCTCACACTGTACATACAGCACACTGTACGTGCCTCACACTGCACGTACCTCGCACTGTACATACCTCACACTGCACGTACCTCGCACTGTATGTACCTCGCACTGCACGGGCATCACACTGTACATACTGAACGTACATTGCGCTGCGCGTACATCGCACTGCGCGTACCGCACACGACACGTACATCACGCTGTACGTACCTCACACTGCACGTACCTCGCACTGTATGTACCTCGCACTACGCGTACCTCGCGCTACACGTACCTCGCACTGCACGTACCTCACACTGCGCGTACCTCACACGGTACATACCTCACACTGTACGCACCGCGCACTGTACGTACCTCACACTGCACGTACCGCACTGTACGTACCTCACACTGCACGTGCCTCGCGCTGCACGTACATCGCACAGTACGTACCGCGCACTGTACATACCTCGCACTGTACGTACATCGCACTGCACGTACCTCACACTGTACGTACCTCACACTGTACGTACCTCACACGGTACCTCACACTGCATGTACCTCGCACTGTACATGCCTCGCACTGCACGTACCTCACACTGTACGTACCTCACACTGCACGTACCTCGCACTGTGCATGCCTCGCACTGTACGTACCTCGCACTGTACGTACCTCACATTGTACGTGCCTCACGATGTACGTACCTCACACTACACGTACCTCCCATTGCACGTACCTCACACTGTATGTACCTCACACTGTACTGACCTCACACTGTACGTACCACACACTGTATGTACCTCACACTGTACTGACCTCACACTGTACGTACCACACACTGTAAGTACCTCACACTGTACGTACCGCACACTGCAAGTACCGCACACTGCACGTACCTCACGCTGCACGTACCTCGCACTGTACATGCCTCGCACTGTACGTACCTCACGATGTACGTACCTCACGATGTACGTACCTCACACTACACGTACCTCCCATTGCATGTACCTCACACTGTATGTACCTCACACTGTACTGACCTCACACTGTACGTACCTCACACTGTACCTACCACACACTGTACCTACCACACACTGTACGTACCACACACTGTAAGTACCTCACACTGTACGTACCACACACTGTAAGTACCTCACACTGCACGTACCACACACTGCAAGTACCTCACACTGCACGTACCTCACGCTGCACGTACCTCACACTGTACGTACATCGCACTGCACGTACCTCGCACTGTACGTACCTCACACTGTACTGACCTCACACTGTACTGACCTTACAATGTACGTACCTCACACTGTACGTACCACACACTGTACCTACCACACACTGTACGTACCACACACTGTACGTACCGCACACTGTACGTACCTCACACTGCACGTACCTCACACTGTACGTACCGCACACTGTACGTACCGCACACTGTACGTACCTCACACTGCACGTACCTCACACTGCACGTACCTCACACTGTACGTACCGCACACTGTACGTACCTCACACTGCACGTACCTCACACTGCACGTACCACACACTGCAAGTACCTCACACTGCACGTACCTCACGCTGCACGTACCTCACACTGTACGTACCTCGCACTGTACGTACCTCACACTGCACGTACCTCGCACTGTACGTACCTCACACGGTACCTCACACTGTACGTACCTCACACTGTACCTCACACTGTACGTACCTCACACCCTGCTGCTCCTTCCTCATTTCTCGGATTTCTCATTCTATCAGTGTATAATAAAACAATTTGGCAGTAACAGAATACAACATAATTTAGGCTGCTGCCGCTGCTATGAGGTTATTTTTCACAAGGTTTTTCAACTGTAAATGGCACATACTATATCTGTGGGGTCTTCGGGATACTGTGGGGGGGCCCAGGTCGGAGGCTGCTGGCGGTAACTGTGCAGACACTCATTTATAGAGCATTGCTTTATAGCCCATCCACTCATATAAACCATTACATCCAGGAAGATTGGATGCAGCCTGCTCCGCATGATTGTATTATTGACAGCTTATTGATTTGGATTTTTTTTTCCAGGTTTATCAAGCCAGTTTCATTTAATGACTCAATAAGAGAGATAATGCATTTAAAAAAAGGATCTCAGTCACGACATAAATGATGGTGTCGTCCAATAATGACTTCTATTTTTTTTACTACCTGAAAATGATTATAAACAAGCTTCACTAGAACTGGCCACAGCTAAAAGTCTCCCTAATAATGTTATTTCACCAATGTGTATTTACCCTGGATCATACTCACCTACTCTATCAGTATGTCCTTCCAGATCCCGCCCTCTTCAGTAGTGAAGTGGGCGGGGCCATGACATGAATCACATCATATGCAGGTGATTGGTCCACCCATACAATGCACACAGCAGAATGAATGAGCGCTGTCATTGTCGCACAAAACGCACATCTGACACCATAGATGGTCCCAATAGTAATAATTAAGTGTCGATGTCCTTTTTAATTTACAAAAAGTTTTATTCTGCCGGCATCACTTTCATGTGTAAAATCACATAACTCAGTTATGCCTATTAAAAAAATAACTTTACTGTGCATAAGTATAAAGTATAGTGATATATACTGTACTGTGCATAAGTATATACTGCATTGTGCATAAGTATAAAGTATAATGATATATACTGTACTGTACATAGGTATAAAGTATATCAATATATACTGTACTGTGCATAAGTATATACTGTACTGTGCATAAGTATAACGATATGTACAGTACTGTGCATAAGTAAAAAGCATAACGATATATAAAGTACTGTGCATAAGTATAAAGTGTAACAATATATACAATACTGTGCATAAGTAAAAAGCATAACGATATATGCTGTACTGTGCATAAGTATAAAGTATAACGATAAATACTGTACTGTGCATAAGTATAAAGTGTAACAATATATACAATACTGTGCATAAGTAAAAAGCATAACGATATATGCTGTACTGTGCATAAGTATAAAGTATAACGATAAATACTGTACTGTGCATAAGTATAAAGTATAACGATATATACTGTACTGTACATAGGTATAAAGTATAACGATATATACTGTACTATGCATAAGTATATACTGTACTGTACATAGGTATAAAGTATAACGATATATACTGTACTGTGCATAAGTATAAAGTGTAACGATATATACAGCACTGTACATAAGTATAAAGTATAACGATATATACTGTACTGTGCATAAGTAGAAAGTATAACGATATATACTGTACTGTGCATAAGTATAAAGTGTAACAATATATACAGTACTGTACATAAGTATAAAGCATAACGATATATACTGTATTGTGCATAAGTATAAAGTATAACGATATATACTGTACTGTGCAAAGGTATAAAGTATAACGATATATACTGTACTGTACATAGGTATAAAGTATAACGATATATACTGTACTATGCATAAGTATATACTGTACTGTACATAGGTATAAAGTATAACGATATATACTGTACTGTGCATAAGTATATACTGTACTGTACATAGGTATAAAGTATAACGATATATACTGTACTGTGCATAAGTATATACTGTACTGTACATAGGTATAAAGTATAACGATATATACTGTACTGTGCATAAGTCACACTTGCCAACTTTTCCTCGTTGGCTTCAGGGAAATCCCGGGGAAGGTGGGCATACGGGGGCGGGTCTTGATGAATCACATAATTTTGGCCTCGCTCCCTAAATGATTGTTACAATTTTGGCCAATTACAGCAGGGGGCGGGGTTGAGATGATGCGATATTTGCGTCATTAAGCCCCACCCCCCCCACCACTTATCTATTGTGGGGGCGAGAACCAGGAGGTTGCCCTGCTCTCCTGGGAGGTCTCCCAGAAAAGCGGGAGTCTCACAGACATTCCGGGAGAGTAGGCAACTATGCGTTAACGAAAAGCAGCTAATGAATCTCTAGAGACTGAAGTGTCTTTTACATTTCTGTCAACATTACTGGTCATGTTGTCTTACCTGTCAGTCTTTGATTAAATCTTGGTCTCCATGAAAATGGCCACCTCCATAGGCATCAATACATGGACATAGGACACAATTTCTGAACTGTGTCATCATGCCACAGATGGCGAAGCCAACCACGTCTTGTACTGGCTCAGCATCAGGGAGAATGCCAGACTCTTCAGGGAGTGAGGGAGATCACCATAGTTGGCAATTCCGCTTATAACAAGCGGAATTGGGCTTGTTTAATTTTTAAGTTGCGTTTCTTTTTCTGCTTTCCGCGGGTTGCGGGTTTTTGGGCTTTACAAGCTCTGCACTTTTTTTTTTTTCTTAAAAAAAGCTTTATTGCCTTGCTGAGTGAACGAACACTTGTTGGACGCTGCTGGCCTCTTCTTAAGTGGGCGTGACCTCAGCGGTTGGCAGGTGGGTGTTAGCGGGAGCTCTCAGCTGCAGGAAGCAGTAGAACTGGGAAGAGGTGAGAGAAGCCCAGAGATTTAAGAACATGTGAAATTCAGATCTCCATGTGTGGTTTAGTAGGAACCTGTGCAGGAATGCACAGGGTGGGTATAGCTGAGGGTCCCAGTAACCAGGGGGATGTAAAATGGAGAAAGGAGTCACTTGTGTCAGTACATCTGTCTATAGTATGTATCGTGTACCGAATATTCTCTCTGTATACTGTATATTATATTTATATGTGCTCTGTCTGTATGTAGAATATTAGTATCACTGAGCCTGGCAGATGTAGGGCACAGTCGGGACCATTCCAGGATTTAAGATGTGACACTGTTTAAGGGTTAACATATTAACACATTAATTGCCTAAGGTGAAACTGCAGGTCCTCTGACTGCATGGAAACCGAGTATTATTCCATTTTACATTCACTTTTAATCTTGTATTTGTCCCTGACTGGTCACCATTCATAGTAGATGAATAAAGTATTGGATTTATTAACTCTCATTAAATGCATTTTAAAAGCAGTGAGAACACAATTGGTCAATGTATTACTGTACCAGATGCTGAATGAAACATGGTATAGTATTTTATTTGTATTTTATCCAATGTTCTATTGAGGAAACATTGAAGACAGATTGTAGAAATCTTTATATGTATTTTTTTAATAATGAACAATAAACATTGTGGTTTTCAGTACACTAACACCCCTGTCCCCTGTAAGTTGGGCTTTGTGGGGCTTTTTGGGTTGGTTTGGATTGATTTGGGCTTGTTTTTCACATAGCGGTTGCTTGTTTTTCATTTCAGAGTTGGCAACCCTGGAGATCACCCCTTTTTCAGGGAGTCTCCCTGACAGTCAGCAAGTATGGCATAAGTATAAAGTATAATGATATATACTGTACTGTACATAGGTATAAAGTATATAGATATATACTGTACTGTGCATAAGTATAAAGTATAATGATATATAATGTACATAGGTATAAAGTATAATGATATATACTGTACTGTACATAGTATAAAGTATAACGATATATACAGTACTGTACATAGGTATAAAGTATAATGATATATACTGTACTGTACATAGGTATAAAGTATAATGATATATACTGTACTGTACATAGTATAAAGTATAATGATATATACAGTACTGTGCATAAGTATAAAGTATATTGATATATACTGTACATAGGTATAAAGTATATCAATATATACTGTACTGTGCATAAGTATAAAATATATAGATATATACAGTATTGTGTAAAAGTGAAGCGAAGTCAACATGGCTATCTGATCTGATCAGTATATTGAAGAAATTTGAATGTGAAATAAAAATATCAATAGAAATGGAAGAGTTTGGCAGATTACAAGGTATATCTGAGCTTGTATGTTTTCTGGTGAGCAGAACTATTCTCGCATTGGTCAGGATTTCCTGTTATATTGATTGTTCACACATAACAGAGCTGTGAATGTTATAGGTCCCTTCTGGCTCCTTTGGAGTCAGTAGATACGATCTATAAAACAATGCTGCTGAAATCACCAGCAACCTCCGTAATATCACAATACTGGTCACAGGAGACTCTCACAGTACTAGATGGTAACACCACAAATAGGTCACAGACCCATCTGCTAAGAAGCTACATAGGTGACCAAGCTGAGCTCTGCATAAAGGGATGTGGTGGAGGAATCGTGGACCTGCACCGCGCCCAATGCACGCCTCTGCACCCGCCGTGGAGAGGGTGGTTCTGGCTTTGGCATGGCTGCCTCCAAGGGGCAGATTCAATTAACTGCGAGCTGCAGCCAGACATCGCCCAATGTCCAGCTCTGCACCTTGCAGACAAATACAGTACAGAAGTCTCTGCTCATTTTCCCTCGCACCTCTATGGGACAAAAAATAGCGGAGGTTTATGTAAAAACTCCAACGCCATGTTTCTCCGTGGACTGTTTCAGAGAGACATCGCGTCCTCTCACACCAAACTAAATCTGCCTCAAAAACTGGATCGGACCTTTATCGATGAGGAAATTAATAATTGGTACATGCAGAATAACTGAACAGAACTGTTCAGAAACATCTAGGGCTAAATTTACTAAACTGCTGGTTTAGAAAAGTGGAGATGTTGCCTATAGCAACCAATCATATTCTAGTTATCATTTATTTAGTACATTCTACAAAATGACAGCTAGAATCTGATTGGTTGCTATAGGCAACATCTCCACTTTTATCCCCCCTGGTCTCCCTGAGTACAAGAAGATACCTTCAGACTCATTGATTATTACTAAAAATCCGTTACCAACGCAACCAAGGAGATAATCAGCGGCAAATCAAACAATTGATTGAAATAAAAAATGAAAAACAAAAGTACCCAAACCTAAGGAAAAAAAATCCAAAAAAACCCAAAACTAAATGACAACCAAAAATGGCAAAGGCTTGACAAAGCATTTAAAGAGAAGAAACCAAGCGTTTGGTGCTGTCAGTGGGTCACAGGCTTGTAGTCGATGTGTACAAAAGATTTAAATACTTTATAATAATAATAGTTTTAATATAATTCAATTTACATTAAGTTAATTTATTCCAATTTATTCCAACCTAAAATGGGAGGATGGAACAGGCAAAGTGATAACTTTTTCTTAAGTGTTCAAATTACCTGTCACCAGTTTTAGGATTCCCATTTTATTTACACATCAAACAGTTCCTGGTGCATTATGAAAGTATAAAAATAATGGTGCTCAGCTGTGGCCCCTTAACCGGGGAGATCGCTGGTGAAGTAGTTGCATAACTGGCGGCTTTACCATACTCTGCAGCAGCCCTGTCTCGCCAGCAAGTAAGAGCTGTATGAGGAGACAGCCAGAAGAGACTATAGAGCACTGTCGTTCAGGTATCTGGATAAAGAGGGCTCTATATGTGTTATAATTTTATGTTCTTGCAGACCAAATATCGTTAACAAATGTTATGATACAATAGAGTAGATTAAACAGTTGGACACCCCTGTCTTAGGGCATAAACCAGATCAACTTCAGAGCAGAATCTTCTGATCTGAAATCCAAGTTGATTATACAGCAAGAATACCAGATTCCACCTCACTGTTCTAACACTATAAAATGATCCATGTAAGTCTTCAAACATAAAATGGATTGTTTTATGTCTTGGGGAAACGACTGACCGATCCTGTACAGGACATCCCCACAAATCTATGTCTATTCTACAGTAAGTACAGAATAGCTCAGAAGCTACCGAACTTACAACTGTGCTGCGATGTGAAGAAACACCATCCGGATGAAGTTTACTTATCATTTATCATAATAGGATCAAATAAGCGGCTTTAAATGTGACTGTTCAAAAATGATCAACTACAGAATAGTAGATGACATTGTATAAAACTTAGTGCAGGGCACATTCATCTAAAAATCATCTTAAGAAATAGGTCAGTACTTTCATAAAACACCAGGGGGGTAAATGTATCAAACCCGAGTTTCCGGTGGGTTTGAAAAGTGGACATGTTGCCTATAGCAACCAGATTCTCGTTATCACTTTGTCGAATGCACAAAATAACTAGAATCTGATTGGTTGCTATAGGCAACATCTCTACATTTCAAACCTGCTGAAAACTCGCAGCTTGATACATTTATCCCCAGATACGCTCATTACACTGATAAGGGGAGGAACTGGGACAGACAGATGATGGCAAGGTGACGGTTGAGGAAATTGCCTTAGGCAGCAAAGTATGGATGGGCCTAATAGCACTTTAGTGGGGTCTGTATATTTTTCCATCTCAGGCCTCTGGTGAAATTGAGCGTTTCTAATGCATCTTCAGCACAGACATTTCACAGTGATCTTCTCTCATTCTTGCAAATTGTGAAGAATTGGATAATTGATAGGAAAAATGTTTTAACACCAATTATGTAATTCAGCCCAGGTTATTGTAGTTGGAAAATAAGTGGGAAAACACGATCATAATATTGTGTGAAATAGATCACTGTACACTGGTGAGAGAGTCTGTGGATTCCATAGTAACACCTGCATTCACATCATGTAAACTATAATCTGACTTTAACAATAAAGAATCTGCTTTAATCCATAACACACACTGTACTTCTTATTTCAGTATTGAAATCACCGACCGAACGTCCACTGTCTTTGTTGGGAACCTTTAGATTTAGTAACTTAACCCCCAGCAATGACTTTGATTAAATATTTTTCAGAACCTGTTCATCTAGACTTGGAGGTATTTTGGCCCATAGTGCTTTGCAGAGACGCTTCAACTATTTGATATGTATGTTATGTTTCTGCTTCAGGTGACACCACAACATGTGACGTGAGTTATAGGAACATTACAAGATATATTTTTCATCTTATCCTTAGTTACTGGTGTCCCGAGTACTGATCGGCTCCACACCAATCCTCCATCGGTCATGCATTCGCTGAGTGCAGAAGAGAGCACAGTGTGACAGCCAGCACCTGGGCTCTCCCCCTGCAGACACTGCATCTGCAGCACGTGGCCTGGTGAGAGCCACGTCTCTACCACCCCCCCAACTGGGACAATATTCTCCACTCATCACATGGGAGGAAGGCTCTAGTTAGAACTTTAACTCAGCCATTCCAAAATGTGACATGTCTTCTGCCATTCTGTTCTAGACTTACCTGTGTCTTTCAGATTGCTGTTGGGCTGCACGACCTGCATTCAGCCAATGAACCAATAACCTGGCATTCTCCCGTAGATATTAAATACCATTATTCCCTCAATGACTAAAGTCACCTGATTTAAGACACTAACCAGCACTGCACCCTCCTACATGTATTGTATCCAACATGAATCTCTTTGATTCAGAGCCAGGATTTCGTTTTCTCAAAGCATCATCTATAAAAGTAAAGTTCCCCCCTAATCTCCGAAGTCCGCAAGAGATTCTGCCAAAGAGACGAGACAGCCATGTTGTTTCAGGGCAGTGATTAGCTCCCCTGCATTGAACTCCGACCTTAGAATGTTAACACTGATATTAAAAGAAAGGCCGACAGATTCTGATAGGAGGGTTCTTTGTGACGTCCAAGAGACTTGTATGCTTTAGAGTAGACTTTCTTATGCAATCACTCCTGGGAAGAGTATGGAATTTAATCCATTTACATAGTATCAGGTTAACGAGGCAAAATGAATCCACAATGATTCTGTTGCCATTTCCAGCCTTGTGAGCATAGACAACATCATTTATGTGAGGACCTGTTATCTGAGTCCTGATTGGCTGATGATGTGCATAGCTGTACGCCGACAGCCAAAGTCTGCGAGTTCTTTAATCATTTTTTTTATTGATAATGGGTTCCTAACACACAGCTGATTATTGTCTTATGAACTGGAGAATCAGACTCAGATTATACTGTTATCTTTTTCAAACAAGAAACAAGAAAGTACCAGCAATGTGCATTATTTCTTCCATGATATTATTGATTATTAGGACTGGGATGAAGAATTTGGTCAAATGAATGTCCTAAATGTACTGGGTCCGCAGACTTAGATTACAGCTAAGCTACACGAGCGGGTTTTGCCTACAACAAACCGCTAGAGGTCACAGGTTGAAGGAGTATCACTTGTCTTAGCAACAATCAGCGACAAATTTTGATTTGGCTACAAATTGCACCAGAAGACTTTAACAATAGCAGCGTATACACTACAGGTTTGTCACTTGATTGTCACACCAATCACCACCACCCTCTATTCATATAGCGCCACTAATTCCGCAGCGCTGTACAATGAACTCACTCACATCAGTCCCTGCCCCATTGGAGCTTACAGTCTAAATTCCCTAACATACACACACAGACCGAGAGAGACTAAAGTCAATTTGATAGCAGCCAATTAACCTACTATTATGTTTTTGGAGTGTGGGAGGAAACCGGAGCACCCGGAGGAAACCCACGCAAACACAGGGAGAACATAAAAACTCCACACAGATAAGGCCATGGTCAGGAATTGAGCTCATGACCCCACTGCTGTGAGGCAGTAACGCTAACCACTGAGCCACCGTGCTGCCAGAATCCCAAAATAAATAACTGTTAGGTCCGATATCGCATTAGTGTGTACGCTGCAACGATCATGTTTCATTTTGATTTTATAACCGGACTAAAAATCTCATTGGAACGATGTTGGACAAATTCTGCAGTGTTTGCACTCACGACCTGCAGTGTAGGCAGATCTCCATAGAGTTTACAGAGTCACAATCTTTACAGCAGATGGTTATGACAGATGAAGAGCACAGATCTGATTATAAATCGTGTAAAAAAAAAAGCGTGTACGCAGGAATCAGCATGCTGGTCGGGACATTCAGTCGTTGGTAAAATCATTAAAGACATCACAAGAAATTTTCTGTAGTGTGCACCTAGCTTAACACTCTGATTCAAATAACATGCAGTACGGGTGCTGGAAAAAGTCCAAAAAAATACTTTTAAAAAACAAGACAAATTTCAAAAGAAAAATTTAAGTGAAAAAAAAATCAAAATCAATGACAGCTGCAAACAAACCACAGATGTAATTTGTTGCAGGCAGAATTATACCTCCCATCTGTCCCCACTTAGGCTGCTCTGTCCCAATTCTGACTGCCAGGACTTGTGTCCCAACTGCAGTGATTGTTGGGGGGGGGTTTGTCTGCCACACGCACCAATGGGTTTTATTTAGGGGACAGAGGGGGTTGGGAGAGGCCTAGCTCTGCAGAAGTGCTAGTCACACCCCCGTGGGACATGGTATGCCCCAAAGTGACGCTGCCACGCCCCCCTCATAGAGTACCCATGCCCAATTTGGACAGTGAAGATGTTGGAAGGTATCCAGCACCAGTCACATGATATAAACTACAGTTCCAGGCTCAGGCCTTATTGTGAAGCAATCAGTGCTCAGGGTTTATAACAGCCTCCAAAGTGCCATTATAACAGCCTCCAAAGTGCCTCCATGTTCTAATGTCTGCATGTGGTATTCAACATTCACTGTTCCCCGTCTTCAGCATACCCACTGCCTGCTCTTTCTCTCATGAGAGCCATCGCTCATCTACCCCCTCACTCAGCATTACACACCTCCGGACCCTGATCCTTTACATAAGACCGGAAAGCCTGATCCTGTATCAGTATCATGACTACGGGGCAGACTGCCAGCTTCCTGTACAACAAACGCCTTGGGAATGCCGGGCTACAAAAGTCAGATTCATTTTAGAGTGGCTGAAATTAAAACTCAATACAAATATAAATAGTTGAGTGTTGGACAAACCCCAGAAGCCCAGGAATAACAATATCTAAAGTTCTATTGCAGGTACCTTACTTTATAGAGAAAGTTCTACCCCTCTCATTGCACAGACATTTAATGTGGCTAGTTAACCCTTTCATTCCAGAGTGTCCCAAATGCTGGAGGTTACCAGACTCACGGGTTTGTGATGTCACTGTGCATACATGCTTTGTAATGTCTCTAATGTGGCGTTATCAGCTCACTAACGACGTAACGCCTTCGATGCTGGACAGATACTGCTGGTACTACAGAAATCAGTGAGATTAACTGGGGCTGCTATAATTTAAAGATCCAGCTGACTTCTAGACCTGAGCGACTCCTGAATTGGATATTACCCAGAATCCCATTCTTCACTGAACATGTTATAACTTGTGCAATCGATATGCTCACCCAATACCTCCCATCTGTCCCTTTTTCAGATCCATATACCCACCAACACACCTTCTAAATATTGTCTATCTTGTGTGTCTCTTGTATAGATGGATATGTACGAATAAATTCTTCGATAGGCTTCCATAAGTGTATCTATGGATTTCTAAAATTATTATTATATATATATTAACAATTATTATAATATCAACAGCTATTTACATAGCGGCTACATATTACGATGCGCTCACAGAGATCATAAAAACATCCACCTGGTCTTCCCCTACATATGTCAGTACGATCTGGGGGTAAATGTATCAAGCTGAGAGTTTTTCGGCGAGTTTGAAAAGTGGAGATGTTGCCTATAGCAACCAATCAGATTCTAGCTATCATTTTGTAGAATGTACTAAATAAATAAATAAACCGGCCGAAAAACTCTCAGCTTGATACATTTACCCCCTGGTGTTTATATCTATGTATATAAAACTGTGCTGTATTACTATTTTACTCAGTAAGTTTGCCATGATATGGGGTGTACAGCCGCCTACTCACAGTGGAGCTAACAATCATGAATGCAGCCTATTAATTCACTAGAAACTAGCTACACTGCACTATATAATGGTTGGCTGAACACTATCTCAGCCCAGAGATGCTCAGTGTTGGCGATATGTCGACTTTAAAGTATCAGCTATTGCGACACATTCACAAACCTCTGGTGCCAGAGAAACTCATTTCTATTCAAACAATAATCCATTACTGGCTTCCACAGAATAGCTGCATATAAATGGCTTCCATAAATCGGATGGACTGTAAATGTGAAATGTACCCTTAATCTGAGGGAGATAAACAGGTTTCCTAGAAGCCTATCACCTTATTAAACAGAATACTGATGCATACGAATTAGCAAGGAGCAATGACATTTCCAGGATGAAACCTTCTCATTTGCAAACTATCCTAGCGCGGTTTGAAGCCGTCAGATTCGTTTCCCTTAGTAGATCTGTTAAATGTCACAGATCCTAGCAGAGGGGATGGTGCCTCTGTTATAAACGTGATGTTTTACTTGGTCCAAGGTGAGTCATCAATCGGTCAGAGCCTGGTTGACATCTACCCTGATTATGTCTTACACTTTCTGCTCTTCCACAGAGCGCTGACAAATGGTTTGTCACAAAAGATAAGAATCGTAGACCCATAGTGACATGAGCCAATCAAATTAACCCATAACCCCCCCCCCCCCCCCCATACCCCCAAGCCTCTTATCTCCAACACAGATGTTTTATGCACTAGTATAACAATCAGATTACTGTACAACACATGTCAGGAAGTTACATATAACCCGCAGTCTTTATGAACGTCTCAGACTATAATTGACTGTTAAATTTAAATTCTCTCTTACATGCTCTACTATTGTCAAGGTGACCTTTGAGTAGATCGAGGAGAGGATCTTCATATATAGATGGTTCTAAATTCATATTTAAAAACCACAGGTCACAGTCACGATACAGCTCCCATTATAAATAGTATAACAGCCTCGTGTTCTACGAAAAGCCACAGAAGTCTTGTGTGTCACGTGGGGCGTGCAAACTTATGTACAGATTGTTCAGACATATCTAAAGGTAGCTTGTCAGATAAAAAGGTGCAGGAAGTAGCCCCCAAAAAAGTTACGTGTCAGATACACTTTTGCTGTTGTGGCTACCTGGCTATAATATGTTTATATGAGATAAACCTCACGTCTAGGTGTTTGTTTTTTTTCCCATTATTGTTCCATTGTAGAATACTGTAAAATCAGTATTGGAAGGACCCTGTTTGTTGAGTGCATACAGGCCAACAGACAAAGCAGGAAAAATCCTGGGACACTTAGGAAATGTACAACCTGTTTACACAGTAAGAAATACACATCCCAGCATAAATACATTAAAAAATATTTGTTTACCACAGATTTTACTTAAATTCAGAGAATTGTATAATATGACATTGTATTTTTTATAATTAATTATTTGAATTTATTTTTACCTAGAAACCTAAAGGAGAACTCTGCAAAAACAAAGAGTCAAATATAGATTATTAGAAACTACAGATAACTAGATACCTAAGGTGCGTTCAAGGGGTACAGCTACTATGGGGCCTACAGCCCATGGGGGAGGGGCAGGGGCAAACACAGGATTTGTAGAGGGGGGTTTCCACACCACGCCGCCAGTGGGCGTGACAAGCATGTATGGGGGCGTGGCTATAATATTAGACAGTGCTTGGCTGCTCTCCAATTCTTTCTATCCCTATAATATACATGGGCAATGCTGCGTGCACTACTGTTAGGTGCACGCAGCTCTCCCTTTTCAAGCAGAGCCATGTGAAGCGGGGGCAGGGTCCAGCCACCTCAATTGTAAAGTGTCCCAGGCTGGAGGTGGGTTTCCAGGCACCAGGAAATGCCCTCTTGGTTTGCCTATGGGGGGCACCTTCCCTGTCAAAGCCCCACATGGATGTGAGTTTTTCAACATTGGGCCCTACCAGATTTTCCTACTGGGCCGACAAATGTTTAGATACGCCCCTGGATGGGGGTATTTTTATTTTGAGGGTTTCTTTTAATGAAAAATATTGAAGGCCTCACTATATGCCGGTCATTTCTCCCTCAGAGAAATGGAAGATTATTTGGCAATAAAGTACACAATCTCTTTCAATAGTACAGACTCACCTTACACAGGTCACAAATGCATTTAAACAAGAGAATCCCAAGGGACTCTATACTGGCTACAGAGTACAACAGTGGTACTGGCAGCAGAGTACGACAATGGTACTGGCAGCAGAGTACAACAGTGGTACTGGCAGCAGAGTACAACAGTGGTACTGGCAGCAGAGTACAACAGTGGTACTGGCAGCAGAGTACAACAGTCGTAATGGCAGCAGAGTACAACAGTGGTACTGGCAGCAGAGTACAACAGTGGTACTGGCAGCAGAGTACAACAGTCGTACTGGCAGCAGAGTACAACAGTCGTAATGGCAGCAGAGTACAACAGTGGTACTGGCAGCAGAGCACAACAGTGGTACTGGCAGCAGAGTACAACAGTGGTACTGGCAGCAGAGCACAACAGTGGTACTGGCAGCAGAGTACAACAGTCGTAATGGCAGCAGAGTACAACAGTGGTAATGGCAGCAGAGTACAACAGTGGTACTGGCAGCAGAGTACAACAGTGGTACTGGCAGCAGAGTACAACAGTCGTACTGGCAGCAGAGTATGACAGCGGTACTGGCAGCAGAGCACAACAGTGGTACTGGCAGCAGAGTACAACAGTGGTACTGGAAGCAGAGTACAACAGTGGTACTGGCAGCAGAGTACAACAGTCGTACTGGCAGCAGAGTACGACAACGGTACTGGCAGCAGAGCACAACAGTGGTACTGGCAGCAGAGTACAACAGTGGTAATGGCAGCAGAGTACAACAGTGGTACTGGCAGCAGAGTACAACAGTGGTACTGGCAGCAGAGTACAACAGTCGTTCTGGCAGCAGAGCACAACAGTGGTACTGGCAGCAGAGTACAACAGTCGTACTGGCAGCAGAGTACCACAGTGGTACTGGCAGCAGAGTACAACAGTCGTACTGGCAGCAGAGTACAACAGTGGTACTGGCAGCAGAGTACAACAGTGGTACTGGCAGCAGAGTACAACAATCGTACTGGCAGTGGCCTGAGTACCATCAGTTTATTCAGCTGAGACTACACATTATAACAGACTATTAAAGTGTAATGATACAACATGCATTCCTGAGGCTCTTTAGCGGGTTCTAATGGAACTAACCCATAATGACAGAGTATTTCTGCTGAAAGACAGAACAATCAGAAAAAAAGCTGCATCTAATTAAGGCATCTGTGTCAGGACTATTACCACTGCGAGCTGCTTACCCCGCAGTCTGACCTTGGCCAGAAGGACCCTTCAAGTTACCAGGAGAGAAAATGGTTTTCCCCACACAATGAAAGAAAACATGACTTTACTCTCACTGTGGAAAATATATCTCTCGTCAAACACATTAATATTGTTGATTGTTGTGTACTTATGACAGTGGCTCCAAAAACTGTTACCAAAAATCTCTTTCCAAACCATTGTTTAATATTGATAAAGCAATCGTATTTTGATAATATTTTGGACAAGCATGTTATTTCCTATCAGTCGTAAGTGAATACAAAATGAACTTGTAGACTACAGTTAGGCAATTAAAATGAAATATATTATTAATTACAAAACTAAACCCTGGATCACCAAAGCCGATTCCAGGACTTATCTGGGTCCCAGGTTGAAAATGCTTAAGTCTGTCCATGTTGCTATTGGATGGGGTGCAGAAATGACATAAAAATAACTTGCGGTACTAATTAAAATAAAATGTCACAAAACAGAGGTTTTCAACGTTGTTATGAAAGCTGGCAGGTCACCAGTTTGTCAGTGTTAAGTATAAATATATGACTTATATAAATAGCCATTCTTAAGCAGGACTTGGCTCCTAATAACTAGATTTTGCAGAGGAATTTCTACCAAGTCTGACGTAGTTCAGTCTGCAAGCTGCATAAAGGGTGTAGACTCAGTTGGCAACTTAATCTATAAAAAACAATATTCAAATGACACTCAACCATATCCAGGGTCCATTGCCACCATTTCAGAACTATACTATACAAACCTGGGGAACAAAGGTACTCCCATCAGTAGGAGTTTCACAAAAATATCTCAGAACATGTTTGGACCTTCTGGATTATTGACCCACACGTCTCTACTGTAAGTCTAAGCCATACAATAATATACATATAGCTTTTCTTCTTCCTGTGCAATATTGAAACAAACCCACATATTATGTATACAGTAGCTTCTTTATCTATCTGTTCTGTCCATGTTGATTCTTGAACACACCATGCAGAATTGCATCACATCCCCAGGCATAAAGCACAATATATACTCCAACAAGCCCAACACACTTATGATGCAATATGCCCATGGTCATATACAGCTGACACAAAGGGTTTCATTCAAACTTCATGCCTCATTCACTCTCAGTGCCTCTTGGGGGCTCCTTGCCACTCATACCTCACTATAATCTCACACAGACATTTATTTTATACTAATGCCTGTGCGCACAATCCCAGCGGGGCACAAAGGACACGGACATAATTGGATATGACACATCATCAACAATACAATCAGCACTTTTGTCTTTTTCGACACGAGGCTGCAAATGTTTCCCCCCTGTGCCAGGTCCACATTGCTCTGGTCACCCACCACCCTGCCCATGCCCATGCCCATGCCCAGACAATGAGCTGCAACCACACACACTGGGGGAACACATGTCCTGAAAGTAGGGAGAGATCGGTACCTAGAACCATGCTGGAGGCGCACTGCACTCATCCAAGTCTCCTCCTGCCGGCTGCTGCAGACTGACACCTTCTCCCAGGCAGGGGATATCCATGCACTCCTGACCCCCAGCCCTGGCAGCCCTGTACACAGGCAGTGGTCCTCTGCTGCAGTAAGATGGACAAGAGCTGCAGGGGGGCTCCTTCCTCCCTTCTCCACCTCCCTTCACTTTTGGCTAGGCGGGGTCTGTAAGTGCAGACCAATAACACAAGCCTGGGCATTGGGACTCCGGACCACTCCTCAACGCGTCACCATCATCCCCCCACCAGCAGGGAGGCAGAGGATCCATACTGTAGTAAGAGAGGAAATGAGGGGCCATGGCAGTCCAGATAGGGACTGGGAAATACAGGCTCAGTGTCAGGGAAGCTGGGTGGGGACAATGAATACAGAATAAAAGGCCTTGAATGCTGTGGATCAGCTGTCCGCACGGCGCAGTAACGCACACGACTGCTCCCAGCAGCTTTCTGCGGGATTAGACCTCGTTGGAAAGTTGATTTGGGGTTATTTTTGTGCAACGTCGTAGTTTGCAAGGATCGCTTTACAAATTGCACACTAAGTATACATGAAGAAGCGGCTGCTGCAACTCCCTAGTCACCGTTAAAAGCTGATATATGAAACTATCTCAGTAATAATAAATCACGCAATGTATTCCGCAAATGCGCGTAAAAATCTTGCGCAAATTCATTTTGCTGCGCAATAGGCGGTCTCAGAGGTTTTTATAATTTACTTGTATGCGAAGTGTTTCTGTATCATTACAAGAAAAAGTCCAACTCCCGCCAGCCCTGAGTTGTAGAATTCGAGTCCTCCCAAATTTCACCATTGAAACTACTGAATATTCCAAACAGGTTTAAACAATTTGCTAGGCTCTACTGCTGAGATTTGTTTAAGCTATGATTCTTCAACTGTGGTAGAACTACAAGTCTCAGCAGGCCTTCATCATCATCATCTATTTATATAGCACCACTAATTCTGCAGTGCTGTACAGAGAACTCATTCACATAAGTCCTTGCCCCATTGGAGCTTACAATCTAAATTCCCTAATACAGACACACACTCACACAGACAGAGAGGGAGACAGACAGAGACTAGGGTAAATTTTTGATAGCAGCCAATTAACCTAACAATATGTTTTTTGGAGTGTGGGAGGAAACCAGAGCACCTGGAGGAAACCCACGCAAATACAGGGAGAACATACAAACTCCACACAGATAAGGCCATAGTTGAGAATCGAACTCATGATCCCAGTGCTGTGAGGCTGAAGTGCTAACCACTAGGCCACTGTGCTGGCCTTAACTGTATCTGTCTGAACCACAGATTGCCTATCTTTGTACCTAATTATCTTCAAATATAATAGCTGTGCATTGACTACCAGGGACAGAAGAGCCCTTTGTGCACAAACTAACGTTTTGTTCCAGGCCCTTTAATATATTAATTCCTAATAGCCAAAATCAGAATAGGATGCACTGAAGATTCAGAAGTGGGGGGCACATGATTAGATATGTAAGACATATTCCCAATCCACACTTCTGTATCTCCTCACATAAACCCAGCTGGATCAAGCAGACATGTGTCGAACAGAATGACATCTGTGAATGACCCTGATGACAGAGAATTAGAGACACTGGTTACCCTGCACTCAGCAGTGTGACAGATATTATACTTCCCAAAGGTGCGTTTATTGTTACAAGTTCATTTAGGAAGCATTTAGAATTTATGCACAGCAATTCAAAATTATATTATAATACTACTGATGAATTTGCTAAGTAGACGGACTGATTCACATAGTTTCAGATATATCTGTAACTGATTGTATTCTTTCAGCATGATTAGCTTTATCAAACCGAAAAAGAAAAAGTGGAGGCGTTGCCTGTAGCAACCAATCAGATTCTAGAGATTATTTTCTAAGTTGTACTAGATAAATGATAGATAAAATCTGATTGGTTGCTATGGGTAACACCTCCATTTTGCCCTAGAAGAGTTGATACATACAGGGGTGCACGCAGGATTTTTAAGGGGGGGTTTCCACCCCCACCCAAAAAAATAAAAATACGAGAGAGCTGGTGCGCCCGCCGTTTCGGCAGCACTGTACTATACAGCAGCCGCGGCGCTGTCAAAGAAGTGTCCCCGGGGGTGCTGTGTACAGTACAGCGCCGCGGCTGCTGTATGCTACAGTGCCACTATGTAGGGGCACTTCTTTAGCGGAGGGGTTTCTGGAGACCCAGAAATCCCCCTGCGTGCGCCCCTGACATTTACCTGCACCCTGCCAAATTACAAATATAATTACAAATATAATAAACTGACAAAGGCGGGTAAAACATTCATCTTTCCCTGAAACAGCTTCCACCCAGCAATAATCAAAGACACATTTAAAACAGGTACAACAATGTTCAAGCTGGCACCGCCCAAACTCCAGAGATGTCAGATGACCGAGGCCTCGCAACATAAGAGAAGCATCTGCAGCTTCACACAAGTGCTGCAGCCATAATTATTGTAATCAAAATGCTTTGCTAATGTTGGAAGACCAAGAATCTGCAACAATTGCGCTATATGTCTTGCCAAGTACCAATGATGTTTATGATGGCCAATTCTTTCGTTCTGCTCTTGAACTTTTCTATTACAGCCCTTGCTTCTTGGCCTCAATTCAGCTTCCTGTTTCTTGGTTATTCTAAAAGATCTCATTGCCAAATGTTGATCTGCTCAGCAGAAAAAGCAAAGATTCAGAGCACTGCCGATAAGATGCATAACAGTGATTTTATATTATTTCACTCTGACATCACATGCAGTGTCCCATGAACCCAGATCATTCAACGCCTGCAGCTGAATGCATAAACATATAGAAATAATAATAAGTATAAAATGGCCTGTTTCAGACCTATGTGTTCAGACCTATGGGACAGTCTTGTGTTAGGTCTCTAACAGATCTTTCACACAACAAGAATTTCATGGGCTGAATTTATTATATTGTCTAAATGACTACTTCAGTATTATGTCAGGGCAACACGGTGGCTCAGTGGTTAGCACTTCTGCCTCACAGCACTGGGGTCATAAGTTCAATTCCTGACCTTGGCCTTATCTGTGTGGAGTTTGTATGTTCTCCCCGTGTTTGCGTGGGTTTCCTCCCACACTCCAAAAACATACTAGTAGGTAAATTGGATGTTGTTAAAATTGACCCTAGTCTCTCTTTCTCTCTCTCTCTGTGAGTGTGTGTGTGTTAGGGAATTTAGACTGTAAGCTCCAATGGGGCAGGGACTGATGTGAATGAGTTCTCTGTACAGTGCTGTGGAATCAGTGGCGCTATATAAATAAATGATGATGTCACTGCAGATACATTGACTTTGCTTTATGTAGTGTGCCCAGTACTGGTAATACATTTTGGTGAAAGAAACAGCAAGTACGTCACTATTTGACTTTTGACGGCTCAGTTCAGTCATTATCTGGAAGAGTCGCAAAATGAATTTCTGTGTCAGAAAATAGATTAAAAAAAAAAAAAAAAGACAGGTAGTTCTTAGGACTGTAATATAACATCAATCCTATATAAATGAGTATACTAGCAGCGGGAACGCAGAGAGGGCTGTGTGATTGTTGTTGCATAGAATTTGTACATAAGCCGCATGTATAGTCTAAGAAAAGATAAGACTTTCAAATATCGCAGGTTAAAGCATTTATAGACTACGATTGTGAACAATGGGAAGAACAGAGTTGCTTTATAATGGAAAGGGCATTTACTGAGCAACTTGCAAACATTTCCATCCTGAACAACAGGAGCAGCATGTAAACAATTAGCCTGTTATTATGCTGTTTCCATGGCGACTGCAGGACCACTAATGAATAGGTAATGGGAATACATGGAAACAGAATTTGATGGCAGAAAAGAACCTACAGATCAAATAAGTCTGTGTGTATGTGTGCGTGTGTGTATACGAGTGTGTACTTGCATTCATATGCTTGTGGGGACATTGACCTGTTTACACACTAACACTGTGGGGACCTGAGTCATAGTGGGAACAAAAATTGAGGTCCCCACAAAGCTTCTCAAGGCTAATCAATGCAGGGGACCTTGCAATATGTTCAGCATAAAAATCTGGTATGTCCCCACGAGTCACATTTGTCGGAACAAAAGTGTGCGTGTGTCCAATGTGGAGGGGAGAAAGTGTGTGTGCCGCCCGCCAGTATTCCATCCGGTGCTTTGTACAACAAGCGGGTAAAGACACAGTCGAATCCGTCTGCTGCTGAAGGTAAAGCGGGGACAGTGAAGCATGACAGAGCCCACCGGTAGCTCCGACTATAGCCCAGAGAGCAGTGGACATGAGTATGCCCCTGACACTTTGGAGGAGAGAAGTTCAGACACCAGCGGTGATGCCCCGTTGCCCACCAGCGCAGCAGAGTGCAGGTATCCAGAGTTAAGTTCTATGTAAGACCATTGTCGACCTTTTGGCAGCTGTGTTTTAAAAACAGGGTCCAAGAGACAACGCGGTGTCTGTCCAAACGCTGTCCAGAAACAGTGATGGCTCCAGAGCGTATAACAGAAAGCATTACTCCCTGTACTGTGGGAGGCCCCTCTTAACAATTGCCCGGCACATGGAGCATATTCACCACAATGAGACTGAAGTAACCTGGGCCCTGAAATTCCCCAAGCACTCGAAAGAAAGGTGCATGCAAGTGGCACATCCTCGCAATAGGGGCAACTGTGCTTAAAATGCTGAGGCAATGAGGGCAGCCCATGGTATTCTGGTCCTGTGCAAACTTCCAGACAAAGAGAAGGAAGCTGTAGGCTTCATGCACTGTGCAGCCTGCCAGGGCTTGTTTGCAAGGAAGTACCTGTGGCGACACATGAAGAGATGTAAGCTAAACCGAAGGGGCAACAAGCTCACACCTGGAAAGAACAGAGTCCAGTCACTGTGAGCCTTTGCTCAGCCTGTTCCACCTGACATCAGTGATGGCTTTTGGAAGCTCTTGAGTGAGATGACCCAGGATGAAGTCTCTGATCGATGCATCATGCAGATGGGACAGCATCTGTTCAAACGGGTCGGATCAGATGTTGGCAGGCACAAGTACATCCATCAGAAGCTTAGAGAAATGGGCAGGCTGCTGCTACAGGCCACAAGAGCTACCCCATAGGAGAGGATGGAAGACTTTACTGCCCCATCAAACTATCTGCGCGTAGTAGATGCTGTGCAGCTGGTAGCTGGTTATGATGAGGAGACGGGTACATTTAAGACTCCCCCTCGCTTTCACTCAAGATCGGGCACAGCCTGCAAAAGATAGCGAGCATTGTGGAGTGTCAAGCCATGATGGAGGGCTGCACTGCTAGGGTTGAAAACACACAAGATTTCAGGAAGCTATATGAGGGGAGATGGAACGAGCTGATCTCATCGGCTGCTTTGAAAACTCTTGAGGAGTCCAAGTGGAACATGCCTCAGCTCTTACCTTTCATGGAAGATGTGAAAAAGATGCACTTGTACCTCGATGAGAAGCAGCAAGCCTACCGGAGTGGGCTATCCACCGAGCCTACTGTTAACCACTGGGCACTACTTTTGCAAAAGTCACCCTGGCACAGGTGATCTTGTTCAATCAAAGAAGGGAAGGGGAAGTTTCAAAAATATTGCTGACTACCTTCTCCTGAAGAGATACCTCGGATCTCCATGAAGATTTCTGAGGTTGAGAGGAAGCTCTGTCTCCACTTCACTCGCATTGAAATTCAAGGGAAATGAGGGAGAAAAGTCCCCATCCTGCTGACACCAGCCATGCAAGCTGCAATGGGACTTCTCACAGAAAAGCGTGACAAATGTGGAGTGGATAGCCAAAATGTCCATATGTTCGCCAGACCAGTGGCCTTGTTCAGAGGCTCCAATTGCATACGACTGCCCGAGAGTGTGGGGCCAAGCATCCCCACATGCTGTCTTCCACAAAGCTTCGAAAGCACATTGCCACTCTATTGAAGATCCTCAACCTAAACGACACAGAACTGGATCAGTTGGCAGACTTCCTTGGGCACGACATCAGGGTGCACCGGCAGTATCACCGCCTCCCAGAAGGTACCCTCCAACTCACCAAGATCAGAAAACTGCTAATGGCTCTCGAGAGAGGCAGACTGGCCAAATTCAAAGGCAAGAATTTGGACGAGATACACATTGATCCAGATGGTAAGTAGGAAAACTGGTGTCTGATGTCTGCTTTTGACTTTTACCTCGATCATTTACATATCTGTTTATTTTCAGAACCGGTCCAGCTACAGAGTGAGATGTCAGATGATGAGCAATCCCCCGTGACAGAGGGACAAGTGGCCGAGCGTTTAGTCGACACTTCCACGTCAGAAGAGAGGGGGTGTATGGACCTGGCAACACGGGAGCAGTGCCCAGCCATGGCCTCCACAGGTAGGTGTAGCACACAGTTTTGCTAGGCAGAAGAACTTTGCCTTCTCTGTATTTTGCGGAGCCATAATGGACCACTCTACTTCCTTTCAGGTTGCAAAGAAGTGCGGAGGAAATCCTGGGACAGATAGGAGGTCCAGGCTGTGGAGAAACACCTGATGAGGTTTATACAGACATGCCGGGTGCCTGGAAAGCGAGACTGTGTTGTGTGACTCATGGCTGAACCAACCATACTCAAAGATCGGAAATTCTACATAAAGAACCACATAACAGCTTTAAAGAAAGATCAAACTTGTTGAAATGATGCGCAGTGGTTGAACAGGGCTGTAGCCTCCATGGCTAGGTGTCGGTGTAAACGGGCATGCGGATGTCCTCAGACGGCCAGGATACATGACACTTTCCCTGCCGTTGTTATTATTTATTAATTTATGTATGCGGGAATGTGGATGTCCAAATACATGAGACTTCCCCCATTTTGCAGTCCGTGTTATTACTTTATGCAAAGTCAAAGTGTAAATCTCATGTGGTAACTTTGCTGTCAAACCGCTCCTACACATACCACTATGATTGTTCTGTCGACGGGGCATTAGGAAAGGGGGGTCCCTATACGCCATGCTCCAGACATGGGTCCACACGATTCAATAAAAACAAGTATATGTGTGTATACGAGTGTGTGTATGAGTGAGTGTGTGTGATTGTATATGAGTGTGTGTGTGTGTATATGAGTGTGTGTGTGTATATGAGTGTGTGTGATTGTATATGAGTGTGTAGTCCCCATGACCACTGCTGGGTCACTGTAACACATATATCTCCCTTTCTGTAATATAAGTTATTTCTTACATTACTTTTCAGTCTTCTTTCAATTTTAAAGTCTGTCCCCTTGTTCTAGAAATCCTCTTGTTTTTACATACACTGCCTATTTGAATGTAATATAACCTATTTCTCTCTGCACATGTTCCACTCTTGTAGTATTTCCTGATACATTTTGTTATGCAGCATTTTACCCTATTTTGCTGATGACATTTAAAGATCAGACCTCCAGAACTGTACACCGTACTCATGAGGAGCTCACCAGTGACCTATAAAGTGTTAATATAACCCCCGCACTTCCTGCCACTAATACCTCTTCCTATACAACTACATACTTTTCTCACTGTGTGACTATATTATTACTCACAGTCATATTAACTGCAACTACAGCTCCAAGATCCCATCCCATTCCTATGTCACATTACATCACCTTTCATTCTGTATTCTGCTGTCAGATTTATGTGTCCCACATGCATACATTATTACATTATATACATTATTACATTATATACATTATTACATTATATACATTATTACATCATAGATATTATTTTACATTTTGATGAAGATTCCACACTTCCATTCCTTTTCTCTATTTTCTGTAAATCACGACCCATTTGTGTTACTCATGTTGGGATATCAACCCTGTTACATATCTTTGTATCTGCGATGGGATGGGCTTTCTATACCACCACACTTCAAACCACTTTTTTGGGATTTTGCAGGTTTTCAGTAACTAGTCGTCACTGACCACTTCTACTGGCGTACCTTGACCACGCCGGCCACTCACCGGCTATGAGCACCTCCAGTTGTAGTAGGGTAATCGTCTTCACCGGAACCTGGAACCGCTCACTTTTGGGCAAATGGTAGCGGCTGCTGCACCTCTTTGTATCCGGATCACTTACTATAGATGAGTATGCTGAGTAGCTGGCAGAGTGAAGGAACTGTGGGCTTAGTTTCAGGACAGCTGGTGAAGGGGTCAGTGGATTGAAGTGTTTGCTTTAATTTGTTGCTCCAGTGGTGCAGGGACAGACGTCGCGGGAACAAGCAGGATCTAATACTTATTGTGTTTACCAGTTCAATTAGCCCTTATAAGAGCTGTTCCAATTGCATGCAAGTCCTACACAAGATTGTTTAGTATGTACGGGCTACTATCTATCCCTTTATACTAATCTAGGCTGATCCTCTTATCTGTCAATGTGGGTCAGCCTGGACCTTTTACAATAACAATACAGTTTGTGTAGTATCCGCCCACAGTCTATACAGCCAGAAGCCTAGCCCCCCTGCTGAGCCATGGCACCATATATCCTGGGCTGCCAGATCAAAACTTTTATTTGTTGCACAAATTTACTTCCAGGATTTTGTCACCGGGATCTCGTGCCACCACCTCACAGAGCACAGTCGTGGTGCTTGGCTTTCACCTTCCGGGTTCATTAAACCACTTCCAGAAAGGCTAAGAAGAGTTCCGGTGATTTCGCTCTCCAGTAGTCAGACTCAGTACCGGAGGGGCATCAGCCTAATATTGCTGCCTGGGTCAGCACTGCTTCATGCACAAGTCACCTAAAAAGACTCCAACCACAGCCGATAAATGGCCAACAAACCATCAGCTGTTTTCAAACCTCCCACTACCTGGATGACGTGATAAGTTTGTCACGGTTGGCTTACAGGAAATTGATCCCTAGGCTCTGCTGAACATGGCTAAGCCCACCCACGGGCGCGGAGTCTAACAGACAGGTGGTTTTCACCAGGAACCCCCGCAAGGAGGTATGGTCTTAGCTGCACCAAATCTGCAGGTCGCAGTCCCGTGAGTGAGTGTACAGCAGAACGATGTGTGGGAGCCAGACGAAGTGGATGGAGACGATGGAGTCCACAAACGAGTGGTATAGATACAGGCACAGCAATAATATAGGCTGATGGTCAGCAGCCAATGAGTCACTAGGAGAATAGGTGCTCTGTGGTATACAACGAGAGGACAGAGGCTGTCACTATGAAGTACTCTGGAGATAGTAATGGAAGTACTGGAGCAGCAATAGTTCAACACAGCCAGAGGCTGAAGGCTGACGAGTGGTGGAGGTAACTCGTAGCAACAGCTGATTGGTCCCAGATGAAATAACAGCTCTGAACGGTAGTGATGAGAGAACTGGAGCTGTCACAATAGAGTACACTGGAGATGGTAATAGAGGTACTGGAACAGCGATAGTTCAACATGGCCGCAGGCTGAGAGCAAACTGGAGTAGTGGAGGTAACTCGTGGTAACAGCTGATGAGTCACAGAGAAAGTAGCGGCTCTGAGTGGTAGCGATGAGAGAACCGGAGCTGTCACGATGATGTACACTGGAGATGGTAATAGAGGTACTGGAACAACGATGGTTCAGCACAAGCCACGAACTTAGAGCAGACTGGAACACAGGCAAACCATGAGGAGAACAGGAACCAGAACCACAGGCTGCAGGAAGTGAGCTTGAAGAACAGGCATCAGACAGGTGAATCCAGGAGGTTTAAATAGTGCTCCATAGTGCTTAGCCAATGAAAAAGAGGAGGGAGGTCCTGAAGTGCAATAGGCTGCACCTGCACAGATCTGAATATAGCTGAATGAATGAACTGAAGAATGTCTGATGCTGGGACATGGCAGTTTCCAGATGAATGGACTGCAGGTAACGAGACAGGTACTATCTGCGGGACCGGAGCATTATAAAGTTTCTCACTCACTAGCCAGGCAGCAGATTTGGAACAGTGGTCCAAGTAGAAATGGTGCAGTGTTGGTGACTTACAGCAGCGCTCATATCATTAAAAAGTACCTCCACTGATTGCCAGCAGAGCTTACACTCAGTCCCCTGACCTTTATCCATTCCACTGTTTCTGTGTCAAATCCAAAGATTTTCAGTTTCTGAATAACTGTATTGTGGGCACCGTATCTAATGCCTTGTTAAAATGTAACTAAGATATATCCACCGATCCACTCTGATCTATCACTTTAGCCACTGAGTCAAGTTTGACATGATCTCCCAGCAGCCTTGGACCTTGCAAAGTCTTTGACTCTAAAATATCAACATTTTTTATAAAGTTCCATTCATTTTCCCTCATTGATCATATTATCATATATGGTGGAATAATAGAGATTTTATAGATTTACTAGATGGCCTTAATAACACAAGAGGTCTGGCAATTGATTGCAGTCCTGGGACAGCGATTTTAGAGATAGAACTTCTAGGAGTTTTCAAAAGGCAAAATATTTCTGCACATTATTTAAATCAACTCTTATTGCTGTACGTACTGCTACTTACTGTAAATCTCTGCTTGCCAACATGGTTAGCAATACCGCTTATTTGCTTCCCTGCCAATAAACATATCAGCAAGCTGAGAAACACCAGATATAAACAGTGTATTTGTTTGGGCTAGCATTTATTTTGTGAAAATATTCTGAAGCCCTGCGGCTGTGTCGTGTAGCATAATACATAACAAATGTATGTTTCAGATGATGTTATAGTAGTACAAAAGAAAAGTAGTGTAATATAAATATTACACTTGTACCTCTGCAATAAAACAACAATAACACAGTATATACACTTTAGCCAGGGGAAGCTACATTGTAACAAAACACATATCCGGAAGATAAGCGTGACACTCTGCTTTTAGTGGTCAATGTTACATTGAAAATCAATGCACTACAAAGGGTTTCCAACTTGCCATCTAATTATGGCCAGATGCACTCAGGAAACGTACTTGAGAAGAAAGGTATAATGATATATCACTAGCATGGTCAGAAAAGGCAAAAAATATAAATAAAAGCAGCATCTTAACAGGAGCTAGTACACTTCTCACTCTCCCAGCATTGCATTTACATAGAACTGTCCATTTGTTCCCTTACAATATATTTTGACAGGATATCTTTCTTGGTTACCATGGAAGCAGAATCGCGAGCATTAAGCAGGTGTTAACAGAACTGCAATCAATATGAATCAGTTCATGGCCCATCATCCTAAGGAATGTGTGGGGATAAATCAAATTATATTTGCTTAAAGATTCACTGTGCGCAGTTTATGTCACAATAAAATGGAATATATTGAACGCCAGCTATCCTGAGCTTCATTTTAATTTTTCCTGGCTGTTTGTTACCCCGAAGAAAAGAGGTTTGTGGGACAAAAACGTTAAATTTTAGTGATCACTTCTTCCCAAAGTGTCATAAAAAGAAATAAATCTGCATTCTGGTGCCCAACCTGGAGGGGATTTATTACTGCTGAATTTAGAATCTGCAACGTACTCAGAGTGTGTGTTAAAGGATGCCTGATATAAAGCTTACACATTACAAACATACAATCAATGCAGTTGCTATGTTTTTGTTTATGTGTTTTGTTTATTTTTTTAAACTCTTTTTATTGAAGAAAATATGAAAAAAAAATTACAATATAAGTATGAATCACAAGAAGATACATTATGCGTGAATGCAGAATCATGCAAAGAAGTAGTTGTGATACAATTACATTATAATATATTGTGGCAAGACAAAATTAATGTAAAAGACAATAAGCTAAGCAACTGTATACATTACCTATGTAATAAAATCTTAATAAAAAATAAAATATGCTACAAAATCTAATCTATTTTATGTCACCGTGACTTATTGCTTCACCAATAGTGGCTGAGTGCACCATTTGGGGGAGGGGTGGTCAAAGAGGAGGAAAGGAAATGAGCGAAAATCCAGTATTTGGGGAGAAAAGGCACAAGATATCCCTAATCAAGTGTTTTGTGTGTTTAAGTGACGTCATGAGTGTAGAGAATGACAATGACTACGTTCATGTAGGTTCTAAACAGAAGAAAAATGATTGCTCCAGAAAGCCTATATTTCCTATTTAGAGAATGTCTATGTATAAGATTACTTATGGTTTTGAACAATGACTCCCACCCAAAGCAGAACTACCAGCTTGCCTGGCAGACCTCTGTAATGCTGCCATATATGCATTGATCTTTCTGTTTATGTATTCAAAACCATCAGTCATTCTATTGTGTCACGTTATGGTCTGGACTTTATGCTTTTTGTTAGACAGCAGTCGTATAGAGTGACCACGTCAGTCGTATAGAGTGACCACGTCAGTCATATAGTGACCACGTCAGTCGTATAGAGTGACCGCGTCAGTCGTATAGAGTGACCGCGTCAGTCGTATAGAGTGACCGCGTCAGCCGTATAGAGTGACTGCGACAGTCGAATAAAGTGACCATGTCAGTTGTATAGAGTGACCACGTCAGTCGTATAGAGGGACCACGTCAGTCATATAGTGACCATGTCAGTTGTATAGAGTGACCACGTCAGTCGTATAGAGTGACCACGTCAGTCGTATAGAGGGACCACGTCAGTCATATAGTGACCATGTCAGTTGTATAGAGTGACCGCGTCAGTCGTATAGAGTGACTGCGACAGTCGAATAGAGTGACCACGACAGTCGTATAGAGTGACCACGTCAGTCGTATAGAGTGACCACGACAGTCGTATAGAGTGACCACGTCAGTCCTATAGAGTGACCGCGTCAGTCGTATAGACTGACCGCGTCAGCCGTATAGAGTGACTGCGACAGTCGAATAGAGTGACCACGACAGGTGTATAGAGTGACCACGTCAGTCGTATAGAGTGACCACATCAGTCATATAATGACTGCGTCTGGACTTTAGGCTTTTTGTTAGACAGCAGTCGTATAGAGTGACCATGTCAGTTGTATAGAGTGACCACGTCAGAGTGTTTGTGGCCAGTTATGTAATATGTCATTGGGCAACTAACCACTTTTGAATGGCTTCAGACTGGCAGCAGGTTCGTCTACTTGTATCTCAGCTACCGTAGTCACTTTTTAGGGTTGTAATTCAAAGTGTGGTCAACTGCCATATATTGTTAATTAAAAGCTCACATGATCCCCCCCAGGAAGGTTTCCACCACCAACGTTTCTGTCACCACAGCAGACAGATTGTATCACCTAATCTCTTCTTACAACAACAGCATTCCTGTCTGTATTGAAGTAATAAGGATTTGTCACTTGCGATAGGGCTTATGTTCGCATCGTCCTATTCATAAGACTCTCCTGGGCAGTCTTCTCCATGTGGCGCTACCATCGTGATACCTGTTCTGTCATTGCCATAACAAACCAAAAGTATTTATTTAAAAAAAATGTTTCATGCATATGATTGTTTTAATGCATTAATGTTGAGCAAGTGCCACCACTCATGGGCAGGCCGGTTAGCCAGCTCACAAGTGGGCACAGACTGGCACAGTGAGTTCAGTTTCACCACGGAGTAATGCTTAACTACCATGGTGATAATTTTGTTGATGAATGGCTGCAATAAGGGATATTTGGCCATAAAAAAAATCCTACTTTCCACCAGAATAGGGACTGCTAATGATAAATATGGGTCTAAAAGGGGCCTATTTATTAAACTAAAACTGTGTTCAAGCCCCAAAAACAGCTTTTCGGGGATTGAACGCAAAATTGTTATTTACTATGACTGCGTCGCAGCAGATAAGATATCTGCTGCTTTGCATATCTCTTGGTTTTACTGAGCAGTCCCCACAACTGTGCATGGGCCCTGCTCAGTATCGCTATGTACCAACAGCCGAATTGAAAGAATAAAACATCTGAAGCTGGCGTACATTAACATAAGTGAAAACTTTCACTGAAACAGCTCTGCTCCGAAGAGCAGAGCTGCACAGTGCATGTGTGGAGGGATCATGTGATCCCTCCATCACATGCCTCAGGTTCCTTCATGTGGGGATCTCTGTGCGAATGCCCGGTTGGCGCATGCACACAGGGATTGAAAGAGGGGGGAGCAGCACCGCACAGGGAGGAGAAGAGAAGACTCAAGTGAAAGGCAAGTGTTACACTCAGGGGCGGACCTAGACTTTATGTTTAGGGGGGGGCTATTTTGCATAATCACACCCCTCCTTTACTCTGATTGGCTGGCCCATGTTTAGCCCCGCCTTCCACTCGCGATTGGCCCCGACCCTCCCGTTTTGATCGGGAGGGGCAGTGGCCAGTGTGAGAGATTTCTCTGGGAACCTTTCAGAGAAGCAGTTTGTCAACATTTCAAAACCTTTTCCAGAGACATCCTTCTGATGAGAAGATGAATCCACACACATGAAGCAACATTTATAAAGCTGGCAGGACGTGCGTGGCTAAGCTTATCAACGGGTCGGGTTCGGAAATGCTAGCTTTGCAAAACAAATTTGCTGCTGACCTTTGGTTCCTGGTGCCTGCTGCTTTGAACCTCCTTAAACAGTTATTTAAACATAATTCTAAGGTAACAATTATTTTAAAATGAGACTAGCCACACCCCCTATGAAAATACCTACCCAACTTCAGTAGTGTAGGGAAGGGGGGTCTGTAGTGCATATTGCACAGGTCCCCGAGATTGCAAACACCAGCCCTACATCTTAGAAACCTATACAAAACACTAAAATAATCATCATCGGCATTTATTTATATATATGGTGTCACAGAATCGGAAGCGCTGCACAAAAAGTAAAGGCATAAAAATACAGAGAAGTAAAAGACAAGAGAAACAATACAATCAGTAATAATCAATACAAGAGACTATATGGAAAGCAATTACACAAGAAGAAACAACTAGACACAAGGAGGTAGAGAGGCCAAACGTGTTAATATTTAGAGGATTAGGGTAGTAAACAGACGATAGAGGTGGAGTGAAAAGGGCAGGTGGAGCGTGAGGAGAGAATTGTCTAAGCATGGCCAAGGTACGCAAGTGTGAAGAGGTGAGTTTTAAAGGAATGTTTGGAAGATTCGAGGTTGCGGGTGAGTCTGATTGGGTGGAGCAGGGAGTTTGAAATTTGGGAGCAGCGCGGGCAAAGTCCTGAAGGTGGGAGTGTGGGGTGGGTATAGGTGATGATGAGAGGCGAAGGTCATTGACAGAACATAGTGGGAGAGTAGGGGAGATGTAGGAGGAGGAGGCATTAAAGAAGGCTTTATAAGTTAGGGTTAGCAACTTGAATTGTATTCTGGAGGGAATGAGGAGTCAATGGAGGACTTTGCAGAGAAGAATAGCGGAAGTCGAGAGAGGACAATTAGTCACAATGCCACATTCAGCGCAGATTTCAGGGGGACAGACATTAGCCAGACAAGGCAGAGAGGAGAAGATTGCAGTAGTCTAGGCTTCCAGGGAAATTAAAGAGCGAATATTGGCAATTTAGCGAAGAAGGTGTAAAATTGAGGTGGAGTCAATGATGACCCCCAAGGCAGCATGCGTGGGGAGCAGGGGGAGAGGGCAGCACCATCAACCTTAAGGGAGATCAGAGGATGGGATGTAACGCTAGGAGGTGGTAAGCTCAGTTTTGGATATGTTGAACTTGAGGTAGCGTCCAGCTATCCAGGTGAAGATGGCAGAGAGGCAGTCAGACACACAGGAGAGGAAGAGAGGAAAGGTGATAGAGGTGAAAAGTAATGGGCCAAGAACAGAGCCTTGGAAACCCCAACAGATAGAGTAACAGGAGGGGAGCAGACACCAGAGGAAGAGAACTTATGGAACAGTCAGAGAGGTGAGAGGTAAACCAGTAAACCATGAAAGGACAGCGCTGTGAAGGTTAAGGAAGTGAAGGGTGTCAAGGAGGATATGATGGTCAAAGAGAACAAGGAGAAAACTTAGTCAGGGGTTGATCATTAGTCACGTTGGTGAGGGCAGTCTCGGTGGAGTGGAAAGGGCAGAAACTTGATTGTAAGGGATCAAGGAGAAAGAAAGTGTGTTAAATGGTTTTATATTGAAGAACTTTGGACAGGAATGGGAGTAGGAATATGGGTTGGTAACTGGGGAGAGAGACAGAGTCGAAAGATGGCTTCTTGTCAATGGGTGTGATGAGCGCATGTTGGAAGGCAGTGGGGACGATGCCTGTAGGGAGTGATAGCTTGAAAAGGTGAGTTTTGTGACTGCAAGTGTTAGAGAAGAGAGAGTGAAGAAGGTGGAGTGGAGCAGGGTCGAGAGAACAGGTTGAGGAGAAAGAGGATGGGAGGAGCGAGAGGACCTCAGAGTCTGTGACAGGAGTGAAGGTGGACAGAGTACCAGGGGGTTTTAAAATGGGCTGGGTTGAGGGAAGAAAGAGCTGTAAGGTGAAAATATCATGGCGGATGGAGTCGACTTTCCCCTTGAAGTAAGAAGCAAAGTTGTGGGTGATGAGGGTGGGTTGAGAGAGTGGAGGAGAGGGCAGAGAAGGGAGTTGATGGTGGAAAGAGGTGGTGCTGGTTTTTGGAATGGGAGGAGATTAGGGTTTTGATGTAGGACTGTTTGGCAAAACAGAAGGCAGCACAATGGTAAGACTGAATGAGATGAAATGGATAAAGTCTGCGACGGAGCAGAAAGGGAGAATCTCTGAAGGTGGCAAGTGAACCATGCTAGGGGCTTAGAATGATGGAGGGGATGTGCGGTGTCAGGAGGGCTGCGGAGATGGTGGATGTTTAACTGACTGACGTGTATAACTAACATGTAACTGTCTGATGTGTAACTGACTGATGTGTATAACTAACATGTCACTGTCTGATGTGTAACTGACTGATGTGTAACTCACTTACGTGTATAACTGACATGTAACTACTGTCTGATGTGTAACTGATTGACGTGTATAACTGACATGTAACTAACTGATGTGTGTAACTGACTGATATGTAACTGACTGATATGTAACTGACTGATATGTAACTGACTGATGTGTAACTGACTGATATGTAACTAACTGATGTGTAACTGACTGATATGTAACTGACCGATGTGTAACTGACTGATATGTAACTGACTGATGTGTAACTGACTGATATGTAACTGACTGATATGTAACTGACTAATGTGTAACTGACTGATATGTAACTAACTGATGTGTATAACTGACTGATGTGTAACTGACTGATGTGTGTAACTGACTGATATGTAACTGACTGATGTGTATAACTGATTCATATGTAACTGACTGACATGTAACTGACTGATATGTAACTGACTGATGTGTAACTGACTGACATGTAACTGACTGATGTGTAACTGACTGATGTGTGTAACTGACTAATGTGTGTAACTGACTGATATGTAACTGACCGATGTGTATAAATGACTGATATGTAACTGACTGATATGTAAGTGACTGATATGTAACTGACCGATGTGTATAAATGACTGATATGTAACTGACTGATATGTAAGTGACTGATATGTAACTGACCGATGTGTATAAATGACTGATATGTAACTGACTGATATGTAAGTGACTGACGTGTGTAACTGACTGATGTGAGGAAATGTAAGGAGTTGGATGTAGGAAACTCAATGCCAGATATATATATATACATATACACACACATGTTTACACACACACCGATAAGCCACAACTTTAGAATCAATGACAAGTGAGCTGAATAATGTTGATTATCTCGTTACAATGTCACCTGTGAAGGGTTTGGATATAGTAAAGTGAACCCCTGTCCATCAGTGTCTACAATGGACACATGAGCACCAGAACTGGACCATGCAACAATGGAAGAAGGTGGCCTGGTCTGATGAATCATGTTTTCTTTTACATCATGTAGATGGCCGGGTGTGTGTGTGCATCATTTACCTGGGGAAGAGATGGCATCAGGATGTAATCTGGGAAGAAGACAAGCCGGCGGAGGCAGAGTGATGCTCTGGGCAATGTTCTGCTGGGAAACCTTGGATCCTGGCATTTATGTGGATGTTTAGGTAGGTACCACCTACCTGAACATTGTTGCAAACCAATTACACCCCTTCATGGCAACAGTATTCCCTGATGGCAAAGGCCTCTTCCAGCAGGATAACTCGCCCTGCCACACTGCAAAAAATGTTCAGGAATGGTATGAGGAACATGACAAAGGGTTCAATGTGTTGGCTTGGCTTCCAAATTCCCCACATCTCAATCCGATCGAGCATCTGTGGAATGTGCTGAAAAAACAAGTCTGAGCCATGGAGGCCCCACCTCGCAACTTACAGGACTTAAAGCATCTGCTGCTAACGTCTTGGCGTTAGATACCACAGGACACCTTCAGAGGTCTTGTGGAGTCCATGTCTTGACAGTTCAGTGCTGGTTTGGAGGCACAGGGGAGACCTACACAATATTAGGCAGGTAATTTTAATGTTGTGGCTGAACGATAAATACAAATACATATATTTATTAATAGTGGTTGAAGTGTAAATGAGAATGTAAGTGAATGGAATTTGATAGCTTTACAACGAAGACGGTAGAAAAAGTGGTGGTGTTGCATACCACAGCGTGTATATATGATGTATATATATGATGTATATATATATATATATATATATATATATATATATATATATACATATATACATACAGGCAATGAAAGGATCATTGCTTTCAACATCTTCCCTGCTCTGAGCCCAATTGGTTCAGAGCAGGAAGGGCTGAGTATTTTGGCTACAGGGAAGGAGATGGACCTTCTCCCCCAGCTGTTAGCATACAGGATTCTAACCTTTCTTGTACCATGGACCCCATTAGCAGTCTGCTGAAGCCTATGAAACCCTTCGTATAGCCAAGGAACCATCCACTCCGAATAGGATATGAAAATGTCTGTGATCCGTATTAATGTCTAAGTGATAGGTACTGCTAATACTACTGTGCTTTGTTGTCTACTTTCATAATTGAAAGAAATGCTAAATTTCCAATATCACGGACCACTGGTCAATTTTGTGACCGCCATCCTAGTAGGCTGCAGAAGTAAAGGCTATTTTCTCCATAGCGACCAGTATATGGATCCTTTAGATATGTGTGCAGATGACCAAAGTAATGTGTGCATCCGTGCTGCCAAGAGGAAACATGGTTGGCAACTCTATCTTACGTTCAAACGTGATTAAGAGCAATAAAAATTCTAGGAACTGGACTGAAACTTCATTTGAAGAAAAATGTAGTTTACAGTAGTGATATGAGCATTCTGGCGGATACTCTTAGTCACTAGTGATTGGAGAAGACTGTTCCGTGGCACAGATTCTAATGGACATCCATTCAAAGCTCTCAAGAGAATCTCATTAGGTGGAAGCACATTCAATAAACAAGGACAGGGCAAGGGAAATTTCCTAAGACAAAGCGAGACGGGGAAAGAACGATAAACTGGATGAGGTCAGGGCAACAGCCAAGCTGTAGAGATCACATACAAAGCCATGGCCAATGCCAAAATGCAATCAGAGAAGTCAATACACAGTCTGAGAACTAAACCCAGACACAACTGTTGTCCCATCAAGGACCACATGTACGAACCGAGTTTAAAGAGGGTTTGTTCCTTCTGATGATATCATTTATTCACTACAATTTTTACTAATAATTACAGTAATATGAGTAAGCTGATTTGTTTATTTAGGTTAGATCTGCCGTTCTCTCTGTACTTCATAGAGTTATATGCGGACAACAACTTTGTGTCATATCCAAAGTCAACACAAATTAGCAAATGTTAATTATTACAGAAGTACGCGGCTAAAACATACAGCAGGGAGGCATTAAGAACAAGCAATGAGATAAATGAGAGGATGCCTGTTGACTTGTTGCTGGCCAGGTACATAGGAACTCATTCCTACCTCTGTCTTTATAAATGAAACTCGTAGAATCGTGTTCTCCGTCTGTTGGAATACAATTCCCAGACATAACCCAATTGCGGCTGGGAAGCCATAGATTTCCCTATACAGTGTCAGGTTTACCGATAACATAATAATATGGAATACACAATCAGTCTCCAGCTGTACAGATAACAGAATATAAACAGCAGTCATTCAGCATTGTAAGAGATCACTATATTGCTTGTGCTTTAATAGGCTTAATAGTCAAAGGGGACAGGTCTTATGTGAAATGGGTACGTTTAGGTGGATCTGGGTCTGATCTGGCTGGCTTAGGTGTGTAGTCTATTTTGTTCCAAATTTCCAATCTAGGATGTTATCCATACTAACATAATACCATAAACTCCAAAAATGACATTGCTATCAATAATTATAAAACCTATACAAGGTTCTCAATAAGATTGGGTGCTGAGAGCTGCATTGCGTATACAGAAAGAACATCAATAATACAAAAGAGAAACATTAGACATTTCCAAAAGTATCATCAGCAGCAGCAGCAGTTATTTTTATAGCGCCACTAATTCCGCAGCGCTGTACAGAGAACTCAATCATATCAGTCCCTGCCCCATTGGGGCTTACAATCTAAATTCCTTAACACAGAGAGAGAGAGACTATGGTCATTTTAATAGCAGCAGATTAATTTACTAGTATATTTTTGGAGTGTGGGATTAAACCGGAGCACCCAGAGGAATCCCACTCAAACACAGGGAGAACATACAAACTCCACACAGATAAGGCCATGGTCGGGAATAGAACTCATGACCCCAGTGCTGTGAGGCAGAAGTGCTAACCTATGAAAATCATAGTTGGAAACTCTGCTGTACAATGTGTGGCCATCAGACGGTGTAATATGTAGCTGTATATGATAATGTGGAGCGCCAAGAATTAAAACGTCATAACATCTGGTTTAACACTATCCCTGGTTCAATAAACAACCTAACAGCTCTGTCCTCAGAAGCACCATCTGCAGTGTGATGTATAATACACTCACACCTAGTGCACTTTATTTCATGTACAATCTGACCCCTAGATTGGCAGGGCTGGCTAGATATGGGTATATTTATCACTTTTATAGCCACCTACCTGGCTTGCAAGATGCTATCTGTAGTGCAGGGATATGCTAAGAGTTACATGTACAGATCCTACAGCTTAGAGTTGAAGGGAGGATAGATTTTTATTGAATAAAATGACGCAGTTCAGCTCACAGAAATACATTGCACGCAATGGGCCTAATTCATGTCCAAACTCAACTTTTGAGAGCTGATGCATAGATGCACAGAGTGTAAGTACACTCCGTCTATGCAGTACTTGCCGTACGTACAGAACAGACATCAGTATACACACGTACACCATACTTGCCTACTCTCCAGGAGTTTCCGGGACACTCCCGAATTTTGGGGAGTCCTCCTGGTGTCACTCACCGGACCGTGAGTGCCTCTTCCCGGACATTTAGGAACCGTGGCCGTCCACCATCCTGAGGGTCTGCGCATGCGCAGCCCTTTTCTATACTTCAGTGTATACCCCTTTAACTTAATTGGCAGATCAGGCAACCTCCCTATATTAAGCACCTGTGGTCACTACCACGTTGCCTGATCTTGGAGTCTCATTCCTCATGAGTCTCTGAAGGTGTTCCTGTATTACTTGTGTATTCAGTGCTGCTGATTCCTGTGGTTTCCAAACCACTTCTACTGCTGTGGTTTCCATACCACTTCTACCATCAACTGTATCATCATGACTGTTTGCTGATTCCTATCCGCTGCCTCCGTGCACTACAGTCTTCTACACCACTTCAACGTTATTTTATATCAATGTGACTGTTTGCTCATTGCTATCCGCTGCCTCCGTGCACTCCAGCTTTTACCTCACTCACCTGTTTCTCATCAAGTCTGTTTGCTGATTTCTATCCGCTGCCTCCGTGCACTACAGTCTCCTGCTTGCAACTCGCCTGTGTTCAACATCGTGACTGCCAGCTGACTACTATCCGCTGCCTCTGTGCACTACAGTCTCCTGCTTGCAACTCGCCTGTGTTCAACATCGTGACTGCCAGCTGACTACTATCCGCTGCCTCTGTGCACTACAGTCTCCTGCTTGCAACTCGCCTGTGTTCAACATCGTGACTGCCAGCTGACTACTATCCGCTGCCTCTGTGCACTACAGTCTCCTGCTTGCAACTCGCCTGTGTTCAACATCGTGACTGCCAGCTGATTACTATCCGCTGCCTCCGTGCACTACACTCTCATCTCATCTTCGCTGTGACTTCCTCGAGACTGCCGCTTTTCATTACCATCTGCTACACTTCGTTATCTACAGCTCCTGCCCTGCGCTGCACTCCTGTTTCCCATCGCTGTTGGTTCCTGTGGTTGCTACTGGTTACCTCCGTGTGCCGCTGAGTCCTGCCGCTGTGGTCAGCGCTATCGTCCATCTCCTGCTGATCCACTCTCCACGCCTTCACGTGTTCCACTGGCCTCTACCCTCCTGTCAGCATTGGATTTGGATCTCTTCTACTACCCTCTGCTGGATCATCTCCATTCTCCTGGGTTTCCTATGAGTCCAGTTCCACGTGTTGCTGACTCCTGTGGATTCGTGTCCCTGTCGGTCCACTCACCTGTGCGCTGCACCTGCTAGACCGCTGCTTCTCCTATCCAGGGACTTCCTATCCAGTCGGTCTCCAGCCGCTCAGGTACCGCTGCAATTCCATCTGACTGCTACTGCTGAACCACGGTATGCATACTTCTCATTGACTGTGCTGTGTATTGCATATCTTGCTGGACTGTGTTTGGTTCTCTCTGGAGTCTGCTATCCGCTGAGTCTATTGCCATCATTGACTGTGTTATCATTGTGCTGGACTACTTCAAGAGACTTTCTAGATTGCAGACCTGATCAGTCATTTACATATATATATACCTATATTGTGCATATTACTGTGGATCGTGTATAAGGTGCCTGTGTATATCCTGTGTTGCAGTCTTCCCCCGTACACCTCCTCACATATATATGCAGTGGTACAACTTGCTGATGTCAGACCACTGATCCCTGTTTCCGGTATCACCTGTTCCATTATTCTCTCACATAGCAGTGGTACAACTTGCTACCACAGACCACTGACTACCTGGATACCTCCACTTGGATTCCATTCCTTCACTCAGACAGCGGTACAACTTGCTACCCGCAGACCGCTGACTCTCATCACCTCCTTGTTTCTGTTGGACATTCCTCCTCACTATAGCAGTGGTACAACTTGCTATCGCAGACCACTGACTACCTTCACGTGTCCTTGTCCATACAGTTCCTTGTGTATCATTACCTCATTATTACCAGTGTTGCTAGTCATAGACTTTCCTGAGCATCTCATCGGTCATCATTTCATGTTCCGTGATCACCCAGCTACCAGAGTACCCTATTACCATCTACATTGCTCTGGTAAGCCTACCATCTGGTGATCCCTGGGTAAAGACTCCTAGTGCCCGTGACAGTAAGATCAGGCCATGACAGACCCAGATGTGGAACCTACCGCCAAAGAGATGCTGCAACATCTGGTTAGCCGTGTGGAGCAACAGGATGCCCGCCAACAGCTGTTACTTCAGTGTTATCAGTCATTAACCTCCCAAGGAACATCTGGACAGACTGTGACAGCTACTACTGAAGCTCCTGTGCTTTCCTCCGTTTCCCCTTTGCCATCCCAGGTGTCTATAGCTTCCACGCTTCACCTGCCTACTCCGTCAAAGTACGATGGAGACCCCAAAACTTGTAGGGGTTTCCTTAACCAATGTTCAGTCCATTTTGAGCTCCAACCTCAAAATTTTTCTACCCATCGTTCCAGAGTGGCCTATCTTATCTCTTTGTTTTCAGGACAAGCCCTGGCTTGGGCCTCCCCTCTGTGGGAGAGGAACGATCCAATATTACAAGATAGTGCCAAATTCATTTCTACATTCCGAAGTGTGTTCGATGAACCAGGTCGTGTGACCTCCGCTGCTTCCAGCATCCTCCGTCTGCGACAAGGATCTCATACTGTAGGCCAGTACGTCATTCAATTTAGGATCTTAGCCTCTGAACTTCAGTGGAACACTGAAGCCCTAGTTGCCGCCTTCTGGCAGGGGCTTTCCGATAAAATTAAAGATGCACTGACTACCCAAGAGCTTCCTTCGTCACTTGAAGATTTGATCTCTCTATGCCATCGTGTTGATATGAGATTTCGTGAAAGAGAGGCTGAGAAAACGACTTCTGCTAAAGCACCTTTTCGCTCTAACCCTCAATTTCGTCCAGTGTCACCCGCTGTGATTCCCATGGAGATTGGACGTTCCAAGTTATCTTCTGAGGAGAGGAAACGAAGAGTCAAGAATAGACTCTGTATCTATTGTGCTGATTCCACTCATGTCCTCAGCTCCTGCCCTAAGAGATCGGGAAATGCCAGGCCCTAACTAGTTCTGGAGAGGTGAAGTTAGGGTCCCTGGAGTCCTCTCCATCGTCTATGAAATCTAAAGTCTGCGCTTTTGATGTGACTATTTCCTTTGCTACCAAGACCTTTGAGTCACAGGCATTGATTGATTCCGGAGCAGCAGGAAATTTTATTTCCAAATCGTTAGTTAATCAATGGTCTCTACCAATGATTACCTTAAAAACTCCCATTACTGTGACGGCTATCGATGGATCCCGTCTCATCAACGGTCTCATCACCCAGAGTACGTCTCCAGTAACCCTTCAGATTGGTGCTCTGCATCATGAAGAGATATCGTTTTTAATTCTTCCTGTTACGACAAGTCCGATTGTCCTAGGCCTTCCATGGCTTCAGTGTCATTCTCCCCAGATTGACTGGCGCACCCCTCAAGTCACGTCTTGGGGGCCTGAATGTCACCATCATTGCCTTTCCCAAGTCATTCCTCTCAAGGTACAGCAAGCTTCCATTTCAGCTATTTCACCGGGACTCCCTCCTCAATATGCTTCATTTACCGATGTTTTTGATAAAGCTCAGTCTGAACGTCTTCCTCCTCATCGTTCTTGGGATTGTCCGATTGATCTTCTTCCTGGCAAGACTCCTCCCAGAGGCCGGGTCTATCCACTCTCGTTACCTGAAACTCAAGCTACATCTGAATATATACGGGAGAACCTCCAGCGTGGGTTCATTCGACCTTCCACCTCGCCCGCTGGAGCTGGGTTCTTCTTTGTCAAAAAGAAGGATGGATCATTACGCCCTTGTATAGATTTTCGTGGACTCAATGCCATTACTATCAAGAACCGGTATCCCATTCCGTTGATCACTGAGCTATTTGACCGCATCAAGGGAGCCCGTATTTTTACTAAGTTGGATCTTCGTGGTGCTTACAATTTAATCAGAATCCGTTCCGGTGACGAATGGAAGACGGCGTTTAACACCAGAGACGGGCATTACGAATATCTGGTAATGCCTTTCGGGCTATGTAATGCCCCCGCTGTTTTTCAGGGCTTCATTAATGAGATTTTTCGGGACTTATTATATGTATGTGTCGTCGTCTACCTGGACGACATATTGATTTTTTCACAGGACCTGCCTTCTCACCACCAACATGTGGCAGAAGTCCTCTCCAGGCTACGGAAAAATTCATTGTTCTGTAAATTAGAAAAATGTTCATTCGAATTACCCCAGATTCCATTCTTGGGGTATATTGTTTCCGGAGTTGGTCTGAAGATGGATCCTGACAAAGTAAATGCTGTACTACATTGGCCCCAGCCAACTACTCTTCGTGCCATCCAGCGTTTTTTAGGTTTTGCCAATTACTATAGACGCTTCATTCAAGATTTTTCTTCCATTGCATCTCCTATTGTGGCCCTGACTCGTAAAGGGGCTAATCCTAAGCAATGGTCTACTGAGGCTATTCAAGCCTTTCAAACATTAAAAGAGTCCTTCTCTTCGGCTCCAATCCTTCGTCAGCCTGATGTGACACTCCCTTTTTTCCTAGAAGTAGATGCCTCTAATGTGGGCTTAGGAGCTATTCTCTCCCAACGCTCGGAACAGCAAAAATTCCACCCTTGTGCCTTCTATTCTCGGGGTCTCCTACCCGCAGAGAAGAATTATACCATCGGAGACAAGGAATTACTGGCTATCAAAGCCGCATTAGAGGAATGGAGATACTTGTTGGAGGGAGCTCGTCATCCGGTGACGATCTTCACGGATCATAAGAACTTGTCATATCTCCAGTCTGCCCAATGCTTGAACCCTCGTCAAGCAAGATGGTCTCTTTTCTTTTCCCGTTTTGAATTAATAATTACCTTCAAACCAGCTGCCAAGAACAAAAAAGCTGATGCCTTATCTAGAGCCTTTGCTACGTCCTCTGATATAGAAGAGGTTTCCAACCATACCATTCTAGACCCCAAATGTATCTCACTGGCTGCTTCATCCACCAAAACGCTACCATTTGGGAAGACCCTCGTGCCTTCTACTCTAAGGAGGAAAATCCTTTCGTGGTTCCATGCTTCTCGTTTTTCTGGACACGCCGGTGAACACAAGACTTTTGAGATCCTCTCTCGAAGTTACTGGTGGCCTTCAATGAGGAGAGACGTCAAAGAGTTCATTGCTTCCTGTGAATTATGTTCGCAATTCAAATCCTCCCGCAGAACCCCAGCAGGGTTGCTGCGACCACTACCCATTCCGTCCAAACCATGGACCCATATTAGTATGGATTTCGTTACTGATTTACCACCTAGTAAGAACCATAACACTATTTGGGTGGTAGTGGACAGATTTTCGAAGATGGCTCATTTCATCCCTCTGTCTGGTTTGCCTTCCTCGTCTATCCTGGCTGAACATTTCATTAAAGAGATCTTCCGTATCCATGGATGTCCATCTGAGATTGTGTCTGATAGAGGAGTACAATTCGTGTCCAGATTCTGGCGAGCCCTTTGTAAAACCTTGGGCATACGATTAGCACTCTCATCTTCTTACCATCCACAATCCAATGGACAAACCGAACGTGTCAATCAAGATCTTGAGACTTTTATAAGGATATTTTCATCAGCCAATCAAGACAACTGGGTAGAGTTACTCCCTTGGGCTGAGTTCGCCCATAACAACATGTACCATGAGTCATCATCCAAAACTCCATTCTTTGTGGTCTACGGTCACCATCCGTCTTTTCCGGAATTTCCTGCCCTCCCGCCCACCCAAGTTCCTGCGGTGGAGACTGTTTGTCAGACCTTTAAAAATATCTGGTCTCAGGTTAGAACCTGTTTAAAGAAGACATCTGTCAAATATAAATCTTTCGCTGATAAGAAAAGGCGGGCTATTCCACCACTAAAAATTGGAGATCGTGTCTGGTTATCCACAAAAAATATTCGTTTGAAGGTTCCATCCATGAAATTCGCCCCTCGTTTTATTGGTCCATATAGGATCATTCAAGTTATCAATCCAGTATGTGTGAAACTCCTTCTTCCTAAGAGTCTTCGGATTTCTAATGCCTTCCATGTATCTTTGCTCAAACCTCTTATTGTCAACCGTTTTTCAACTCCTCCCTCAGCTCCGCAGCCAGTTCAAGTCCATCAGGAGGAGGATTTTGAGATTACCGAGGTACTAGATGCAAAAATTTCGCGAGGAGTCCTCCACTTCCTCGTTCATTGGAAGGGCTTTGGTCCTGAGGAGCGCTCTTGGATCAAAGCTGAAGATCTTAATGCTCCTGCCCTTTTGAAGAAGTTTTACTCCAAAAATCCGGACAAGCCCGGTTCCAGGCGTTCTGTGCCCACCTTTAAAAGGGGGGGTACTGTCACTCACCGGACCGTGAGTGCCTCTTCCCGGACATTTAGGAACCGTGGCCGTCCACCATCCTGAGGGTCTGCGCATGCGCAGCCCTTTTCTATACTTCAGTGTATACCCCTTTAACTTAATTGGCAGATCAGGCAACCTCCCTATATTAAGCACCTGTGGTCACTACCACGTTGCCTGATCTTGGAGTCTCATTCCTCATGAGTCTCTGAAGGTGTTCCTGTATTACTTGTGTATTCAGTGCTGCTGATTCCTGTGGTTTCCAAACCACTTCTACTGCTGTGGTTTCCATACCACTTCTACCATCAACTGTATCATCATGACTGTTTGCTGATTCCTATCCGCTGCCTCCGTGCACTACAGTCTTCTACACCACTTCAACGTTATTTTATATCAATGTGACTGTTTGCTCATTGCTATCCGCTGCCTCCGTGCACTCCAGCTTTTACCTCACTCACCTGTTTCTCATCAAGTCTGTTTGCTGATTTCTATCCGCTGCCTCCGTGCACTACAGTCTCCTGCTTGCAACTCGCCTGTGTTCAACATCGTGACTGCCAGCTGACTACTATCCGCTGCCTCTGTGCACTACAGTCTCCTGCTTGCAACTCGCCTGTGTTCAACATCGTGACTGCCAGCTGACTACTATCCGCTGCCTCTGTGCACTACAGTCTCCTGCTTGCAACTCGCCTGTGTTCAACATCGTGACTGCCAGCTGACTACTATCCGCTGCCTCTGTGCACTACAGTCTCCTGCTTGCAACTCGCCTGTGTTCAACATCGTGACTGCCAGCTGATTACTATCCGCTGCCTCCGTGCACTACACTCTCATCTCATCTTCGCTGTGACTTCCTCGAGACTGCCGCTTTTCATTACCATCTGCTACACTTCGTTATCTACAGCTCCTGCCCTGCGCTGCACTCCTGTTTCCCATCGCTGTTGGTTCCTGTGGTTGCTACTGGTTACCTCCGTGTGCCGCTGAGTCCTGCCGCTGTGGTCAGCGCTATCGTCCATCTCCTGCTGATCCACTCTCCACGCCTTCACGTGTTCCACTGGCCTCTACCCTCCTGTCAGCATTGGATTTGGATCTCTTCTACTACCCTCTGCTGGATCATCTCCATTCTCCTGGGTTTCCTATGAGTCCAGTTCCACGTGTTGCTGACTCCTGTGGATTCGTGTCCCTGTCGGTCCACTCACCTGTGCGCTGCACCTGCTAGACCGCTGCTTCTCCTATCCAGGGACTTCCTATCCAGTCGGTCTCCAGCCGCTCAGGTACCGCTGCAATTCCATCTGACTGCTACTGCTGAACCACGGTATGCATACTTCTCATTGACTGTGCTGTGTATTGCATATCTTGCTGGACTGTGTTTGGTTCTCTCTGGAGTCTGCTATCCGCTGAGTCTATTGCCATCATTGACTGTGTTATCATTGTGCTGGACTACTTCAAGAGACTTTCTAGATTGCAGACCTGATCAGTCATTTACATATATATATACCTATATTGTGCATATTACTGTGGATCGTGTATAAGGTGCCTGTGTATATCCTGTGTTGCAGTCTTCCCCCGTACACCTCCTCACATATATATGCAGTGGTACAACTTGCTGATGTCAGACCACTGATCCCTGTTTCCGGTATCACCTGTTCCATTATTCTCTCACATAGCAGTGGTACAACTTGCTACCACAGACCACTGACTACCTGGATACCTCCACTTGGATTCCATTCCTTCACTCAGACAGCGGTACAACTTGCTACCCGCAGACCGCTGACTCTCATCACCTCCTTGTTTCTGTTGGACATTCCTCCTCACTATAGCAGTGGTACAACTTGCTATCGCAGACCACTGACTACCTTCACGTGTCCTTGTCCATACAGTTCCTTGTGTATCATTACCTCATTATTACCAGTGTTGCTAGTCATAGACTTTCCTGAGCATCTCATCGGTCATCATTTCATGTTCCGTGATCACCCAGCTACCAGAGTACCCTATTACCATCTACATTGCTCTGGTAAGCCTACCATCTGGTGATCCCTGGGTAAAGACTCCTAGTGCCCGTGACACCTGGACTCCCGGAAAAGTAGGCATCCTCCCGGACCTTTATGAGGGCGGAGTTTAATGATGCAACCGTGCCCTAAGTCACGCCCCCTCTACGTAATGCCATGAATTTCGGCATTTCATAGCAGGGTGTGCGTCCAAAATGAGGCGATTTGTTGAGTACCGCTGTTAATAGCACAGATGGGGGGGGGGATTCAATTCCGAGTGAGGTCCTGCAGGAGCCTTGGCATTGACATTACTCGGCGCTGTTGGAGAGTTGAAATCTCCAGTCATAGAGGTGCTGGTAAAAAACAGCAGAGATTTCCCTAACGTAATAACCACTATTGTGCTTAACTGAACGTCGTGCTAGGCTCCTATGGGACCGTGCACTGAACTGATTCCCACCCCTCTAGAGTCACATATTCAGCTCGTATAAAGTCTTTTCTCTCTTATTAAATGTCATTAGTGCAAAACATAAAACAATTGCTTGTACAGTAGAAGACTGGAATCAAACCCATACAGAGCAACTATTAATGATAACGAGGGGTTAGCTAAAGGCAGCCAAATAAAAGTGATCAAGTGGACAAAAAAAAATAAAATACAGTAAAAAAACTTCTTCAAAAGTATTCACATTTTGCAAGGCTGTGTTATTTCATAGAGACTCTAAGACGTACCTTTTAGCACATGTACTTCAATCTTAACTGTTGCTCTTTATGGGCACTGCTACAAGAGGAAAATTAAAGATGTAAAATGGAGCAAATAATAACATTTTACTATAGTTCATATGAAGAAAATCTTATATTGTGACCTGTTGCTTATTGATAATCTCCCCATATAACAGTTGAGTGAGGTCACGTGAGTGGGAGGGGCCTGCACTTTGAATACCAACGGACAGTTAGATGTATGAGACAAGCGTTATATATACTTTTTTGTGCCACTGTTAAAACACATCTAAAGGGGAGTCCTACATATCATGAGCTTAATATCAACAGCACAATGGCTGCAGGTTTACAGGCCATTCTCTTGCACATACAAAAACTATTGGCGTTGACCGCACTTCTGGAAGTTATGTACCAATAAATATAACACTCAGGGGTTAGATTTATCAAACGTGGAGGTGGAGGCGTTGCCCATAGCGACCAACCAGATGCTAGCTAGCATTTATCTTTACAGTCTAGAAAATGATAGCTAGAATCTGATTGGTTGCTATGGGCAACACCTACACTTTTCCTTTTTGGAAGATTTGATAAATCTACCCCCAGGGGGTATATATATATATATATATATATATATATATATATATATATATATATATATAAAGTGCAGGTTTGAAAAAGTAGAGATTTTGCCTATAGCAACCAATCAGATTATAGCTATCATTTTGTAGAATGTACTAAATAAATGATAACTAGAATCTGATTGGTTGCTATAGGCAACATCTCCACTTTTTCAAATATACCCATGGGTTTGTTTGTGTGCTGAGTCATTACCTGCTCTTTTTTTTCCTGTAACTTTCATTGTCACTTCTTAGTCACAGGAAATAAAGCGTATTTCACTACAATCACTGATGTCCTTTAAATCCACAAACCCTGAGCCTCATACACCCCCTGCCGTGTTACTCAGCATCTTGTGTACATCTAACTACCATGTGTTTATCATCACTGCTGTGCAAAAGGTAAGTGAGCAAGTAAATCAGTTATTGACTGCTGGTGCCTCCGGGCATGTCCCATTTTACAGGCTCATCATGGGAACAGCGGGGCACAGAGCAAATTAATTTTGAACATGGACGGCTCTAACCCTTTCACTGACACACAAGCTGCACTACTGTACAGGAGGCTCAGTGAGCAAACCAGACACACAATAAATAATTCAAATAAGCAAAAACAATTCCCGGATCACACTTAGTTTAATGTAGTCATGTACAGATTTGTAGCCATATTAGGAAATTAAACTTATAACATCATGTGAGAATCCTGTAGTCCAGGAACAGGAACAGATGGGGGGCGGAACGTTGCCCCCCCCCCCCCATGTTCATTGAGTGCCTTCTGTGTGTAAAAGATTAACTTGATGTACAACCATTCATTTGTAAAGTTTGTATTTATTTATTTATTGTTTAATCCATTTAAATGCCCTCCCATAGATTGTAAACTTGCAAGCAGGGTTCTCTTACCTCTCTGTCTGTATGTATTACCCAGTATTGTTTTATTAATGTTTGTTTCCAATTGTACAGCGCTACGGAATTTGCTGGCGCTATATAAATAAATGATGATGATGATGATGCCCTCAAATGAAGCCTTTGCTCTGTACTGTAAACTGAAGGCCTGGTAACTGTATTTAACCCCAGAGGAGAAGCCCCATGAAGCTCCCTGACTAGCTCACAAGCACGCCGAAATTTGTAAAATAAATATCAACTTCTATGGGTACCTAATAATGCTTTGCCTACAGGAAAAAAATAATAGGTTGTTCATTAACAAAGTGTTGTGGTGCACCTTTATGAATATTTGTCATCTATATTTGTGTGTATTTACACCCATTACTATATATATAAAGTGCCAACATATTACACAGCACTGTACATTAAGGGGATCGTGAGAAAAATGAATAATATACAATGACGTAAAACACAAGGTAAAGAGGACTCTGCCCAAATGAGCTTACAATCTAAGAGCCGTGGGGTGCGCTCGATATAGAAGGAAGCAGAATATGTATTATTCATCCATTTACTGTATTAGTGTAAATTCAAAATAATAAAACATATAATGGAATAAAAGTGTTTTCTAGTGGTATCTGCTTTTACATCAATGCGGACAGAACCTTGCAGTATTGTTTCTGTGCAAAATCCAAGACGCCTTTTATTTACCCCTCTTATATCATTCTTCCTCTTTCTAGAGAGCCGGGATATCACTCTTGTTGGAGAGGGACAGTGACTGATACCTCCGCGTCTTTGTCACAGAGACACGGCTGTGATTGGGAAGGCCAGCAGCCAGGCAGACTTGATATCTCCCTCCACCCTCGTCAGGTTCTCTGCCATCTGTCGGGAAAGTGTGTGTACGAGCGAGTTCTTCATCTGCAGCAGAATGTAGAGAGCTTCTGCCATCGCTGCCACCATCTGCTGCAGTCACATCACCTCCTCTGTGCTGCCTGTTTGCTTTACACATTACACTTCGCTAGCATATTGCTGTGAGCATGTCCTCCAACACGAGTTATCAGAAAGATGAATAGCGGTGGGTTATAGCTACATTATCAATACTCCATCTCTTATTGTACCCAGCAAATTAAATCCCTTATTTATTTTTTCCCTTTTGATTGTTTAGTTTATTGAAATACTGTACGGTGCTGTGGACAACATGTGGCACTCTATACAAACACGTAGTAGTAATAATAATAATAATAATAATAATAATAATGTAAGTTGTTTTTTTTCATCTAACATTTAACTATTTAGGGGTTGATTTACTTAAGCCTCTAAAAAGGAGGTGCTGCCCATAGCAGCCCATCAGATTCTAGCTATTATTGTCTGGAATGTACTCAATAGATGATAGCTAGAATCTGATTGGTTGCTATGGGCAACACTTCCACTATTCATTTTTACAAGTTTTAGTAAATCTACCTCTTGATGTATTAGTAAGTACGGTGGCTCAGTGGTTAGCACTTCTGCCTCAGAGCGCTGGGGTTGTTTGTTCAATTCCCGACCAAGGTCTTATCTGTGAGGAGTTTGTATGCTCTCCCCGTGTTTGCGTAGGTTTCCTCTGAGTGCTCCAGTTTCCTTCCCCAATCCAAAAACATACTAGTAGGTTAATTGGCTGCTATCAAAATAGTCTCTCTGTCTGTGTCTCTGTTAGGGAATTTAGACTATTGAAAGGTCGAATGGGGCAGGACTGATGTGAATGAGTTCTCTATACAGCGTTGCGTAGTGGCGCTATATAAATGGTGATGATAATAGTAAATATAACTTGTACAATAATATTGAAATATATAAGGGTGTTCTTGTTATATATTTACACATATTAGAGGGCAGGGGTCCCATAGCAAAAGTTGTAAAGGGGGCTCAGAGGTGCAGTCCATCCACCTGCGGCCTCCCTCTTCTTTATGAGCATGCACGGGTCCTGCACATCTGCAGTGAAGCCCTTTGTCTTCTCTGTGCTTGCTCTGATACAATAGTGGGCAGTGGCAGGAGTACCACCATTGCACAAAGTGTGGTAATACAGGCCCCCCCGCTTATCTCTTGGCCAATAGTCCCTACAAATCCTGCAACGGAAGTAGATCCGCCACTGTTAGAGGGTACTGGGTACTTCAGGGGTACTTGGGATAAACTGACACACATAAAGGGGTACTTGGTAAACATCTACAGGGGTGTGTGATATAAAAGTGTTAAGAAGGTCTGGTGTAGATCTGCTGTTACTAATATATCCCTCTCTGACGTTCTTGATGTTTGGATCTTTATTTATAAGGTTTATGGCGGTCACGTATGATAAGATCCAGACAGCTACCTAATTACCAATCAATCAGCCTTTCGGCCAATGCACAGAGGACTACTACCGCTTAGACTGTATGACTGGATTGTAACAACATATGGCCAGTAGATGACATACAAAGGCACTTTCATCCAAAACTCCACAAAATTTGGAACCAATAACCATAAAAAATAAATTATTTTAGTGACTCTCTGTTGATTGTTTGGGTAGCCCGCAATAACGGCTGTGCCATCTGTCTTGTATAAGGGTCACACAGAATATTTTCAAATAGACAACATCCTTTTGGACATTTATATTTAATTAAAGTAGAAGTCAATTAGGCAAGAATCAGTAAAAATATTAATGGTGTAAATCAGTTGTAAATCACTAAAAATGGCTATTGTAGCAGAAACTGATATTTAACGTGTTTACAAATAACTAAGCAACATTGTTACTAGTAGAGTTATTTCAGAAAACTAATGTTTTGCTTCTTCAGCTCAGATAGTTTAGTACATTCAGTCTCACACTGCCATCAAGTGGCTGCATTCAGGAACTGAACAGGACTTTGGTTGTGTATCAGTCTGCGCAGTTCTTCGCTTATGATTTCTGAACATTATGGGTAGATACACAGTGGCACGTTTAGTGCACGTAATATTTTGCTGCATTCGGCTTTCATAAATACCACTTGTGTTGATCCAGAGCAAGAGCAAATAAAACCCCCAGTGTGACAGTTGCTGTTTTAACTTCTCAGGGGATATAAATTCATTCCTGACCTCACAAATCAGATGAATGCCTTGGATCAGTCACTCCCAGGAGCGAACCTAGATTTTTTTATGGGGGGTGATTTAGTGCCCCGCCCCTTTTTTCGGGAGAGTGAGACTCACAAGATCTCAGTAAGGAGACAACAGCGCGCCGGGGAAGGACTGCAGGGAAAGTGCTCAGCAGCACTGATCGCGCCGGGGGCAAATTATTTAATATAAATCACATGACATTATAAAAACAAACATGTTAAAACAAATTAAAATAAATATGCAATTATAGTTATAGCATATAAGTGTGATATAATTCAACCAATACATGTTGTGCGTGAATAAACGAGAATCCAGACCTCCAGATGGTAAGTGACTCACATAAATTCAATTAGGGAGAAAGGAATATCCCATATGTATTGACATGCCAGGAATGTTCCGATATACTGTGAGGACAACAAGCAGTTAGATTACCAGAGATGATAGCCGCTGATATTGGCCGACTACAGCGCGGTAGAAAGAAATATATAATACCTCTCACGAACTCACGAACTCCGCCTGTACTTGCCGAACGCGGCTCTCCGGATTGAAACAATCAATGAACTCATGTGAGTACAGGTGCGCACCAACTGTCCGGACAGAGAGCAGTGTCCTCAAACAAAAAATCCTTAATAATCGGTTCCTATCAAGGCAATAGAAGATAGCCAGGAGTCTTTAGGATCCACAAGGGTAGATAAATCATTCAACTCTGACGCGTTTCGTCTGCTCCCAGCAAACTTTTTCAAAGCAGTTGAGGAAAAGAAGGGTAGGGATAGAGAAAAAAGAAAAGGAAAATTGTGGGGGGGGGGGGCAATAATAAAACACCAGAGCAGCACAGTCCAGCTCATTGTAAAAATAACAACAGACCTGTAGTCATGGCCAAAAGTTTTGAGAATGACACAAGTATTGGTTTTCACAAAGTTTGTTGCTTCAGTGTTTTTAGACTTTTTTGTCAGATGTTGCTATGGTATACTGAAGTACAATTACAAGCATTTCATAAGTGTCAAAGGCTTTTATGGACAATTGCATTAAGTTTATGCAAAGAGCCAATATTTGCAGTGTTGACCCTTCTTTTTGAAGACCTCTGCAATTCGCCCTGGCATGCTGTCAATCAACTTCTGGGCCACATACTGACTGATGGCCGCCCATTCTTGCCTAATCAATGCTTGGAGTTTGTCAGAATTTGTGGGTTTTTGTTTATCCACCTGCCTCTTGAGGATTGACCACAAGTTCTCAATGGGATTAAGGTCTGGGGAGTTTCCTGAACCAAAATTAATGTTTTGATCCCCGAGCCACTTAGTTATCACTTTTGCTTTATGACAAGGTGCTCCATCATGCTGTAAAAGGCATTGTCCATCACCAAACTGTTCTTGGATGGTTGGGAGAAGTTGCTCTTGGAGGATGTTTTGGTACCATTCTTAATTCATGGCTGTGTTCTTAGGCAAAATTGTGAGTGAACCCACTCACTTGGCTGAGAAGCAACCCCACACATGAATGGTTTCATTATGCTTTACTGTTGGCATGACACAGGACTGATGGTAGCACTCACCTTTCCTTCTCCGGACAAGCGTTTTTCCAGATGCCCCAAACAATCTGAAAGGGGATTCATCAGAGAAAATGACTTTACTCCAGTCCTCAGCAGTCCACTCCCTGTACATTTTGCAGAATGAGTCTGTCCCTGATGGAGAGAAGTGGCTTCTTTGCTGGCCTTCTTGACACCAGGCCACCCTCCAAAAGTCTTCGCCTCACTGCGTGTGCAGATGCACTCACACCTGCCTGCTGCCATTCCTGAGCAAGCTCTGCACTGGTGGTGCCTCGATCCCACAGCTGAATCAACTTTAGGAGACAGTCCTGGGGCACGCTGGACGTTCTTGGGCGCCTTGAAGCTTTTTTCACCACTATTGAACTTCTCTCCTTGAATTTATCGATGATCCCATAAATGGTTGATTTAGGTGCAATCTTACTAGCAGCATTATCCTTGCTTGTGAAGCCATTTTTGTGCAAAGCAGTGATGGCTGCATGAGTTTCCTTGCAGGTAACCATGGTTAAAAGGAAGAACAAGAATTTCAAGCACCACCCTCCTTTTAAAGCTTCCAGTCTGTTATTCTAACTCAATCTGCATAACAGAGTGATCTCCAGCCTTGTCCTTGTTAACACTTTCACCTGTGTTAACGAAAGAATCACTGACCTGATGTCAGCTGGTTCTTTTGTGGCAGGGCTGAAATGCAGTGGAAATGTTGTTTTTAGGATAAAGTTCATTGTCATGGCAAAGAGGGACTTTGAAATTAATTGCAATTCATCTGATCACTCTTCATGACATTCTGGACTATATGCAAATTGCCATCATAAAAACTGAGGCAGCAGACTTTGTGAAAAATAATATTTGTGTCATTCTTAAAACGTTTGTCCATGACTGTATCTATGTAAACAGGATACCATGCAGGTAACAAATATTCAAAAGCAAAAAAATAAGGCTTGGTGGTGAAAGAGAAAAGAAGAGAAAGTGCAGAAGAAGGGAATAAAGAGGTCACTGTCTGATATTATTAATCCTATAGAGGGAGGACAGACCAAAGTACTCAGTCCACAGGCTCCAGGCATTGGGAAAATCTATGCGAATAAGTAGATTTGTTGATTCCTTTCTCTCAAGTGACATTATCTCTCTCATATATGTAATACAAAGCTCTAAGCAGCAAGGAATAGATTGATCCTTCTTTAGCTGTGTTACATACAATTATTCATTTATACAGCTTGTTAAGCCCGTAGCTATCGTTTAAGAATAAATATTCTCCGATGCGATCACTGTGGTTCCAAAGCACAAAGGTTTTATTGACAAATAGAATACAAGGCAACTTTTGGTATACATAAGTATACTCCTGATAGCACTAACACAAGCTTCTATCAGAACGCTCTGGGTTCCAAACCAGTAGCTCAATAATTTATACACTGTACACGTGTAAGAAGCAGTGACATCACCGAGATACACAGTTACAGTATTAAGGTCTTCATTCATAGGTTGATGGCTCATGACCTCACAGGAACTCAACGTGGGATTCCTCTGGTCATTGTTCCTTGAAACTGGCAGGTGTCCTTCTCCAGATTCCCGCCTCTAGACCTGTCTAAACTGTTTTCTATGATCCCTGTGAGCTGGCAATTTAGTGAATGAAAAGGTGATATTATTTATAACTAGCGTTCGCAAAGTGCGAACGCTACATAAATAGTACCGGAAATGTTCTCATGCAATTGCGAACAGAATGATACCAAACCCATAATGTAATTTGTATGTTGTAACCATTATTTAGCCTCTTTACCACTTTATATTTTATATTAGCTAAAATAAATACATTAAACTTATTTTCATTGTGTTATTTGCAATAATAATTATTCGATTGCGTACTAATCTCATCGCACCTGATTGTAATATATAAAATATCGAATACCCCCTTTATCCAATTATTAAACTTCAATAAGCTCCTATGTCATATCTGTATGGAGCTTTTTGGGTCTACAAAATTATGACAGGGAGCGGTATAAGCTGAAATTAATTTTAAATATAAGAGAATAGTTATTCTCCAAGGTAAAAAGAGAACATGAAAGAAAAATGTAGTGAGGATTTAATCTTGACATATTCCCAAGGTAAAGGCTGCAGACAATGAGTCATCCTTGGGTGGGCGCTTGAAGATCAGCATTTAGGAGAGACAAGGAGGGTAACAGTTGCAATCATGATAGCCCCTCCTCCTTCACCCTCAGTAGCGCTCACTCATGGCTCCGTTCTGCTATACAGTTCTGATTATAACGAAATGAAACGAGTGATGTGTTGTGTTTTGAAAACATAGTTTTGAAAACAGGGGAACATAAACATTGGTGGGGGGTGAAGGAATCGGACCTTAAATTAATGACAATTTTTTTTTTTTTACCTACTGCGTATTAGCCTGGTGTGGAAGCTAGGGGTCGCTGTGAGCAGTGGCAGAAATACCATTGGTGCAGCAAGTGTGGTGCACCGGGGCCCATGGAGATAACGGGGCCCTTCTCCCCACTTCCCTGCATTGGGGCCCACAGCTCACTAGTTCCGCCTCTCATCCTATGTACCAGACTGATATTTGGAACCGTATGAAACACTTTCTAAATATATCAGTTAGTACAAACAAGATCCAGTTTGAAACGTATCAAAAAAGCTAATATATAAGAGTTGTGGGAAACATTTGATATATAAGGTAGCCGAATAACAACTGTAGCTGGTGGCAGGAAAACGTTATATTTCTGGATGGCACCTATCAGAAACCGTTTAAATATTTTACCAACCACTGATGCCAGGTTCCCAGGTCTATGATTTAAATATTTGTACCACATCTGATTTCAGCCAATTTTTGGGCACTGACTCATAATAATAATAATTTATAATATTAACCATAATTATAAGAAAAAGTGGACCAGTAAAAACTGAACTTAGCTCCTTTAGCACACGTGGATGGAAATAATCTGTATGTAAACCCCACGCTTTTTGTCCATCCAATTTTGTTGATATCATCTTACTCCAATGTATGCTACTGGTATACTATGCAATCTCATATGTATCTTGAGATACCTGTGACTCTGCATACTACGCAAATTGCGTACTTTGTACGGGCACAATTCACACCTACGTCATTTGCATAAAATTGCCTCCAACTCTATATGAGGCCCCTTGTATTATTATTATTATTAGTGTTCTGCACTGCCATAGGGAAAACAGGACATACATAAAACAAAGGCATGCAAGGCAGACAAAATAAATACAAACATGAAAACAAAGGGTATGGAGGACCCTGCTCAGTAGAGAACTTACTTTGGAAACAGGCATCGCTGACACAAGAGGAGTGAGTGTGATTTAGAGTAGAGTTTGCTGCAGCTAGAGAACATCTAAAGATTTGAATACTGTGGGAAAAGCCTGACTGAGCGTTTCAGTAGAATGTTGGGTGCAGAAGCCTGATTGCAGAGAGTCGAGAGTGGAGTGAGAGGAGAGAAAGTGAGACAGGCGTTTGTACACTAGTCGCTCAAGTAGTTTTGAGGCAAAGGGGAGAAGAGAACTAGGGCAGTAGTCGGAGAGAGAGGCTGGATCAAGAGATGGTTTCTTTAGAATTGGTGAAATAAGCACATGTTTAAAGTAGGATGGAAATGTGCCAGTGGAGAGAGATAGGTTGAAGAGGTGAGTTACAGGTGACCATGCAGTAGAGGAGAGGGAGCAAAGAATATAGTTGAGGGGATTGGTTGTAGGGTGAGATGATGAGATGAGTGTAGAGACCTTGGGCTAGATGTACTAAACGGCGGGTTTGAAAAAGTGGGGATGTTGCCTATAGCAACCAATCAGATTCTAGCTGTCATTTTGTAGAAGGTACTACATAAATAAAAGCTAGAATCTGATTGGTTGCTATAGGCAACATCCCCACTTTTTCAAACCCGCAGCTTAGTAAATCTGGCCCCTTGTCTTCAGTTACTGGGGAGAATGAATTAAGGGTGGATTGGGGAGTGTAGGTGAAGGTGGGTGGGGTGTGTGGAATTTGGCATGAAAAAATATCCTGTCGAATGGTATCGATTTTTTGTTAGTATTGTATTTATCTATTATTTTACTTATTTATTCATTTTTTCATAATTTGTATCTATTTGTTCATTCATTTTCTTCATATATCAATATTTATTTTCAATCCTTCATTTATTATTTCATATACATCTATTACTTTACACATATATAAAACCATTTTCCTTATTCATGCATTTATGAATTCATGTTCGTATATTTAACATATATGGTTGTTTGATTCTGATTTTTGGTGATTGAATTTTGGTAATTGCATATGCTCTAACATATAATGCAGATCTCCTATATATTATTAGTCCAATAGTACACAAAATCTAATTATTTGCAATACATCTCTTTAATAAGTTATATGGTTTAGGCAATACCAGCAGTAATGACCCTTGTACACAGGTGTGTTTGGACGTTTTTTTTACTCTTTATTTTGTTTTCCACCACTTTTATCCATCTTTTCCTTTCTCTTCGCTCACCTCTCCTCTTCTTCCCCCCATACTTACATTTCCCCATATTTTCCTGTTCATTTTCCTTCTCTTCTTTATTCTTTCCTGTACATTTTATTTATTTTCCTTGCTCTACCCCTTGTCCTCCACTTACCTTCATATTCCGTTAAGTTATGTAAGTGTAAGTAACTTAGAAACATCTTTCTCCAGCTCTCTGAGCACTGTATTCCCCATGGCTCCTGACAATGGACACTACCTAGTTCCACAACAACATTCTGTTTCCTTGACAACAACAAATGGACCCTTGGCTCCGATAATAACACTATTCCATTCATCCACCTACAGGACAGATATGTCTCCACACAGCCCTACATGGTGAAAATAATATAGGTATAACTATTTCTAGCAGAAAACATGTGACCAGCTCCAGATGATGAGAGCGATAAGATCCCAGAATACAGTGAGAAGTCTTTGGGTCAGAGTGTCCTATAATTCACTGAAGCTCCAAAATCCATCCTCCAGAAGAATTCAATATAGACAGTCCAGTGCAGGAGGTCCTGAGAAAATATACATATATATAATATATATAAAGAATAATATGCTGTATGCCATTGATACATATGTGAAATGTAACACAGTCACCAAATCTAGTTACAATGTGTATATAAGAATATTCTTTATTTGTGCCAGTCATAGTTCTAAAATATTCAGAAAAAAGAAAGGAAACAATTGAGCGTAGTGTGCAAATATGATTACTAGTATAACAATGATAGGTATTGGTGAGGAGTCTTAAAGATAACTCTCTGTTCTGTGTTACCATGGTGAAACAATCACCCAAACACTTATGCTAAAAAGGGATTAATAGTGCCACAAACGTGTACTATTCATTTTTTCCCCCATATTGAAATAAGTATTACCCCATCACCAATAAATTTGTATTGCCTCTGTGATAAATCAATAGTATTTCCCCTGTAATCAAACAATGCATTTATAATGGTCAAGTGATACATTTATATTGCCCCCTTTTATAAAATAATAAAGTAATATTGCTCTCGTTATTAAATAATAATTAATAAGTATATAAATACTATTATTAATGTTGACTACCTAATAAATACTTATCTGATTCTTGTTTCCTTTCTGACGTAGCTGAAACCCCATTACTGTCGCCTGTCAGAACCATGTCTAAAAAATATCTGGCACGGTAGACAAACCACATGTGATTTGTCCTAAACCGCCTGCTGCTAGGGACACAGAGACCGGGCACTGCAGGAGCTTATCCTGACGTGTGGGCACCTGAGCGAGCTCTGCTTACTCTTCCGTCAGACTCTAGTGCACGTATGCAGAAACCTCTAGGACACGTCTAGGAGTTTAGCACACACAATCCTCTCTAACCGTTCTCTGAGACGCACTACATACTCCAACTATATATGGATACCTGGTGTGTTGGCGATGAGTGTCCAATTCATACGACTGCCAGCTGCCTGAGTGGCACTTATGCCAGTCTGGCCAGACCATACCATTCTGCCAACCAGGCAGCTTCTCCCAAAGTGATTGGCTCCCATTCCTTCACTTCCGTTACGAATGAGCCCTAAAACCCATCCTAGGAATTGGCACAATCCCATTCACCCACCTCAGTGGGACCTGCAGCATCTAGTTGGCAAATGTATTATTATTATTATTGTTTGTTCATATAGCGCCACCAATCATATTAAGCAGCAGTGTACAGAGGATATGTAAACATTCATAATAGTTCCTACCCCATTTGAGCAAACAATCTAAATTTACACATAGGGGACTAGGTTCTGAGCTATTTTGTCACAAGCCAATTTACCTACCTGTACGTTTTTGGACTGTTGGAGAAAACACACAAATACAAACAGATAGGACACTGGATGGAATAAAACTCATAACCCAGCACTGTGAGGCGGCAATCAGAAGATGAATTTGTTCCACAGCAGCAGTCGGTCATGTGTCATTCCTATGTACTAGATTATGATTGGCGTGATTCTACATGAAACAAGAGAACTGTTTTACAGAGAGGTCTATTAGAGAGGTGCACAACACTCATAGGACTAAATATTCACTCTCTTTTATTCAAGTACATATATTACATATATTAAGTAAATCTTCTTAAACATAAATCACATTTATTGCTTGATCATTGTACCAACTACTCTTGAATCTGTCTATGGAGATTTTTTAAGGGGGCCGTACATATCAATTGTTTATTTATAGGGCATCACAGCGCTGTACGGAGTAGTAGTATAAAACGCGTAGACAAAGGGTATAGTCCAACCCGTATACAATTGTGGCAGACAATCAGATGACTATTCAAGCAATAAGAGATTGCTTCCTCCGCATTATAATGCTGGCATGACACCAGAAAGACATTGTCATTGCATCTGCAACGTAGAACAGTTGCGGTGATAATCACTTGAACGCTGCCGAGAAATCCGACAAAAAGAAGACCTACAAAAAAAAAGTGATTTAATGAAAAAACGATTGCAATATACACAGACTTACCTGAAAACTCTGCAGATATCCAATGGCGCCAGAAGACCAACATGACCTCCTTCCAAATGGGCAGCTCTCCGGCAGTAGAGTCTGACATCAGTGCGACCTCCATCAATGTTAATTTAAAGCGGCAATGTCGGGTTAAGTGCTTAAACACTTAACCTTCAGGGTCGGAAGGAGGTCCTGTCAGCCTTGTGCTGCCATTGGATATCTGCAGAGTTGGTTTTCAGGTAAGTCTGTGTATATTACAATCGTTTTTTCATGAAATCGTTTTGTCTTTGCAGGTCTTCTCTGAGTCGGATTTCTCGACAGCGTTCAAGCGTACCTAACCCGACAGTTGTATTATCATTGGAATTCTAATTTCACAAATACAATAAGAATGCTTCTTATTCTTATGCTTTATTTATAAAGCGCTGACATAATACATATTGTAAGTTGTAACTATAAAAATTACACACATGAAACAGAAGACAAATACAAATAAACCAATATTTCTGCGCTGTGATCAATCAAGAACTGAGTAATAAAATAAAAATAAAAAAAATACTTAAATTTGTTGATGTAGGTCCGTACAGGTAGTTCTCATGGAATCTCAAAATAAGAGAAAAGATAACATAGTATAATCCTGTATGGTAAAATCCGATCTAAACAATCAAACTGGAATGTGTTAAACACCAAGATAATAGAGCAAAAGACCTTCACCAGTCTGGTATGTGCTTCAGATCAATCTCACATAAACATGTAGTGACCGGCACTTCACCAGGTGTAACGGATATCTCTTCATATGGTGACAACAACTCCCCTCAGGGGATCCTATTCACAGACTACTTTCTTTGGTATAAGCACATCACGGTATATTCTGATTTTCCAATGTGTTGGCTCAATGCAATAAAATAGAGATAAAAAGAAAATATCTCTAAGGTAGTAAATCAATAACTTTTAATACATAAAACAAATGGCATAGGCACTCCTACCAGATGTACGTAGGTGATCAGCATATAGAATAGAGTCTGCAGATATATGGTGAACGTCCTAGCAGATGGTAGATACAAGGGGTAGGGAGTCCTTCCAATAGAAATGACACGAAAAAATCACCGACATGTTTCGATCCACAACTCCCGGATTTTTCTCAAGGTCAGAATGTGAAGATGTCTCTGACCTGATGAGCTTACGACCTAAATCACACATGAGATAGTGGAATAACCACAATAAATACTGGTGGAGGGGACAGTGTGTGTGGCTACCATAAAGCAGAAGAATTATCACATTATCAGCCACCAGTAATAAAGCAGCCATTGGCAACTGGCATTTCTCTGCGGCTACCAATGGTGTGGTTCAGCATGAGTGAGACATGAAAGAAATGCTATCATTGTAGAAATCTACATTCGGCTGCTGGTCAGACAACCATGACTGTCCTTCATCATTTATCACAACTGAACTTACTTCAACTTCTGGTTCTGGGGAAAGCTTTTATTTTCCTGCTGCTTCGGTACTTTCTTGTGGTTATCCACCAGCTTGGAGTAGCTGTACATCTGGTACTTTTCCTTGACATCATGCTTGCTGCAGACCCAGGACATTTGTTACCCATGTTTGCAGAAGACTGAATGGCAGCTAACGACCGTTGAACTCGCTGAGCCCAGCAGATGGACTGATATTATTATTATATATTGTTGATATGTAAGGAGCCACAGTGCTCCGCAGCACCGCACAGTGGGGAAAACAGAGCAGACATGAAACAGGGACATGCAAGGCAGACAAAATAAATGCTGGCATGAAAACAAAGTGTAGGGAGGGCCCTGCTCAGTAAAGAGCTTACATTCTAATTGGAAGAGGGCGCAGCTGAAACAAGAGGAGGACGTGTGGCACAGAATCAGTGGCGCTATATAATGATGATAATGGGGAGATTTCAATGGGCGGCGATGTGACGAGCGGACATCACGCCGCAGACATTGCCGGCGATTATGATACAAATTCCTGTCAAAATCTCCGCTGCAAAGTGTCTCACAGACGTTCCAGAGACACTTTGCTGCTAATTAAATTCCCCCCATAATATCATCTGTAAAGAGGTGCAGCCACAGCCCCTGTCGCCACCCTCCATTACTATGTGGATATAAGGGAGATATTTGGGATGATTTTATTATAATATAATGGAGATATGAGGGAAAATGTAAGTACACAAAGGAGCCAGGAGGGAGAGGTGGAGGGAGACAGAGGAAAGGTAATTGGACACAGGGGAGGTGGGGGACACAGGCTGGACAGCCTTGCATCATTTAATATGTTTTATATTATACTATATAGTGTTAAAATACATCTAAAATTTATTTAACTCTATCAAAATCCCTAAACCTTCGGGGACTTAGGTGGCCCCCAGGCCCCCAGGCATTTATTTCAAAGTGAAAGTTCTATACAAACACTTCTAAATTTCCACTTCGACCGCTGTGTACAGCTAATGTATACTGCTTAGATCTTGTACCTGTGTGAAATGTAGTGTAAAGTAATCATATTTGATACTCTTTTACATGCTCTATAATGCTCTGATCCATTTCATTGGAGCTTGTGCATGTTACAATAGTGAGCCACTTGGGCTGAAAATTGTACAAGTATACAACGTATTGCAGTGTATTACCAGCTTTGCAGTAACATCACATAGAAACAGTGTTATTCCGGTGAAGAGCTGCTGTTTGGTGTGAATATATTCCAGACTAATGATAGATGAAAAGGAGGTGCCATTATCTGTCATTAACTGGCTGTGGTGGTCTTGTCAATTAATCTTCTATGGTCTGAACAGTTTCCTGTAACCTTTAGTGTTTGGGCTTCAGTACGGGATTAGAGTTCCACGCTCCATACATTTCTACTGTATTAATATAGATTAGTTTCCTACGGAGCTATTCACATAGATATGATTTGTTGCAAAGTGATGTAACTTGGTTGCAATATTAGAAACACTGAAATTGCATTAAAACTCCTTAGAAATCCGATTTTCACATCATAAATAAAACACAATCATGAGTTTACAAAAAAAATCTGAAAACTACAGGAACAAAGTTTTAGAGCAAAGTTTAACATCAAGCTGTTCATAGCTTTCTGGATCTTTCTCCCCTAATAACACTCTTTATAAAATCTTACATAAACCTTCAATGTGTTTGGTACAATCACACTTAATTTTACTTCTGCAACTTTACACAATTTTAGTGAGATTTAGAAAGTAGTCACCTGTGTATTAAAATCTATTTTAGGAAATGGAAACCTAACTTCTGCTCTTCCAACAATGGGAATATCACCATTTAAAACAAGTCGAGTAGTTTTCACAATATATGTGATTTCCAATGTGGTAATAGCTTATTTTACCTTTCATACAACATTAAAGCAAAGCAGTCCTATACTGGACATATTTCATATGAAATCTGTTATAAGTCATCATGTATGTGTATATGTCTTTATAAACACAATAATAAGCCAACATGTACTGCCATTTCCATGATATTTCAGAATTGGAACTAATAATACATTTTTGTACAGTGTGTAATTTATTTCTGTTTATTATTCCTAACACATGGTTCATTTTTAGTTATATACTAAGAACATTTAAATAACATAGTATTAATACCAGCAATAATTCCATGTGGTCTTATAAAGAGTGATAACTAAGGAGAAGACAGAGAGGGAGGTGAATGAATGGTCCCCCACTACCTGCAGTGCACTAAGACTTTACGGGTCCTGGATGGGGAGAGGGGTGTGTATAAATAGTCCTCCACTGCCTGCACTGCACTAAGACTTTACGGGTCCTGGATGGGGAGAGGGGGGTGTATAAATAGTCCTCCACTGCCTGCACTACACTAAGACTTTACGGGCCCTGGATGGGGAGAGGGAGGTGAATGAATGGTCCCCCACTGCCTGCACTGCACTAAGACTTTATGGGCCCTGGATGGGGAGAGGGAGGTGAATGAATGGTCCCCCACTGCCTGCACTGCACTAAGCCTTTACATGTCCTGAATGGGGAGAGGGGGGTGTATAAATAGTCCTCCACTGCCTGCACTGCACTAAGACTTTATGGGCCCTGGATGGGGAGAGGGAGGTGAATGAATGGTCCCCCACTGCCTGCACTGCACTAAGCCTTTACATGTCCTGGATGGGGAGAGGGAGGTGAATGAATGGTCCCCCACTGCCTGCACTGCACTAAGCCTTTACATGTCCTGAATGGGGAGAGGGGGGTGTATAAATAGTCCTCCACTGCCTGCACTGCACTAAGACTTTATGGGCCCTGGATGGGGAGAGGGAGGTGAATGAATGGTCCCCCACTGCCTCCACTGCACTAAGACTTTATGGGCCCTGGATGGGGAGAGGGAGGTGAATGAATGGTCCCCCACTGCCTGCACTGCACTTTACGGGTGCTGGATGGTTCTAAACCTGAATATAAGGTTCCAATCAGATGAAAAAACTGATGTAGAGCAACACTGAGGAGCAGATCAGATGAAACAACAATATAACACTCACTCCTATTTATGATGTATTATCCATTTCACCGCTCTTGATGAAAAAACTGTCAGGGATAAGAATATACTGTATCTGCATTGTGTAACTATACCTTCCAACATGCTTTTACAGAGATCACACTGCCAAATTGTAACTCTCAGCTCCTTCTACCTGCAAAAATCAAAGATGCTCCAAGAGCACTGGGACTCTGGGGCGGTGTAAACAACTGTGGCTGCAGAAGGTACATTGAGATGGTTGCGGTTTAGATATGTCTCATTTCCTCTGCTAGACCCAGAGAGTTCAACTGTCATTGTTGTTGCCATCTCACTTAATCCTTTGGTGATCTCCACTGCTTCCTTGGTGACAGAAGCAGCTGCAGCACATAGGGTACTTAAGTCCTAGCTCTATTTCTAGTAATGAGCATGATAGTAAAGTAAGACACCTGGCTACTCACAGCTATTTAAAGTTGGCAATTAATCACAAGAGTACACATGGAGCACAAAAGCCTTCTGCAGAACCAAAAGAGGATGGAGGTTCAGCTACTATAAATGGTAAAAGACAGTTTGTCAACTGCAGAGGAATGCAATGGAGTGGATTAACAGCTGTACTGCTGGAACAGCAGGAAAGCCGGCACTCCTGTTCGGAAGATGGTACTGCACCAAATTTCTCAGGACTCAGGAATTTTTGACAGTCCTAACATTTCCCCTTCCTTTCCAGGTGACCTTCAGACACCTCCGTGCACAGAACTGGGGTTCCAGGAAGCCAAGACAATCATCTTGGGAAACTAGGGAAAGGCAGCAACTCGAATCTCAGGCAAGTAGTTATCTGGAGACCTTGGGCAAAGCATTTGTCTTGGAGAATTCGGGCTGGGCAGTCATCTTGGAGAACTTGGGATGGGCAGTGGTCTCTGAGAATTCAAGGTCAAGGCAGTCAGTTTGTTCTCAGGCCGTTGGCCAAGGCAGCAAGTTTGTCCTGAGGCCCAAAGGCCATGACAGAACTTTTGTTCTCAAGGCCAGAGGCCAGTGCAGTCATCTCAGGAAACTCGGATTGGGCCGACATCTCAGGAAACTTGGACTGGGCGGACGTCTCAGGAACCTCGGACTGGGTGGATGTCTCAAGAACCTTGGGACATGGACAAGTCATCTCTGGAACCTCAGGACATGAGCCGTTCATCTCTAGATCCTCAGAACATGAGCCAGTCATCTCTTGATCCTCAGGACATGAGCCGTTCATCTCTAGATCCTCAGAACATGAGCCAGTCATCTCTTGATCCTCAGGACATGAGCCAGTCATCTCTGGATACTCAGGACATGAGCCAGTCATCTCTCGATCCTCAGGGCATGAGCCAGTCATCTCTGGATCCTCAGGACATGGACAAGTCATCTCTGGATCCTCAGGACATGTACAAGTCATCTCTGGATCCTCAGGACATGGGCAAGTCATATCTGGATCCTCAGGACATGGACAAGTCATCTCTGGATCCTCAGGACATGGACAAGTCCTCTATGGATCCTCAGGACTTGGACAAGTCCTCTATGGATCCCCAGGACATGAACAAGTCCTCTATGGATACTCAGGACATGGACAAGTCATCTCTGGAACCTCAGGACATGAGCCAGTCATCTCTGGATCCTCAGGACATGAGCCAGTCATCACTTGATCCTCAGGACATGAGCCAGTCATCTCTGGATACTCAGGACATGAGCCAGTTATCTCTCGATCCTCAGGGCATGAGCCAGTCATCTCTGGATCCTCAGGACATGGACAAGTCATCTCTGGATCCTCAGGACATGTACAAGTCATCTCTGGATCCTCAGGACATGGGCAAGTCATCTCTGGATCCTCAGGACATGGACAAGTCATCTCTGGATCCTCAGGGCATGGACAAGTCCTCTATGGATCCTCAGGACTTGGACAAGTCCTCTATGGATCCTCAGGACATGAACAAGTCCTCTATGGATACTCAGGACATGGACAAGTCATCTCCCGAACCTCAGGACATGAGCTAGTAATCTCTGGAACACAAGCCAGTCATCTCTGGAACCTTGGAACATGAGCCAGCCATCTCTATCACCTCTGGAACACAAGCCAGTCGTTTCTGGATCCTCAGGACATGAACCAGTCATCTCTAGAAGCTTGGAATAGGAGACAGTGACTGGAAACTTGGAACAGGATGCAACAACTGGAACCTCCAGACAGGAGGCAGCGACTGAAACCTCAGACATGTGGCATTAACTATAGTCTGCCACAGGTTAGACTGCAAGGGTTTTCTTCAGTTTTCAGTATCCACAGATTGGCTAGGAATAGCTGTAGCAGAATCATTATTTCTTAAAATTGCCTGCAAATTAGATTTTTGTTCTTGCTGAGTATTTGCAAACATACAATGTAGCCAGGTTTTGTAAATACACAATCTGCATATAATTTGCATATGAATACTTTGTCGTCTGCAGCCTGTTTTAAATCATATGCTTTTAATTAAAGTGTTTCAAATTTATCATGGTGGCTTTGTGTACATCTGAGGCGGTCAGATGTTATACACAAAAAAATTGTGCGCTGAGCTCACTCACATCCAGTAAATTGGCAAAAGGGATATTGCTAGACCCCACTAACAACAAACATAACATAAAAAATAGAAATTTCTAATACTAAAATAAAAAATAAAGAACAATCTCTCTATAGCAGAATTCAAATGACAATAATTGACCAGGAAAAGTTAATTGTATCATATCAAAACAATTTTATTAAAACCTAACTAAACACACAGTCTACAATAAAACTTCAATAGATAGGAGTAATGCAACTGGTATTGTAATGTTGCATGCAGACTCTTTTAAACCCGTTGATCATAAATGATATTGTTAAAAGACCCAACCTAATAAATTGATGTACTCCTGACTGCCTCATATCTCCTGCCTGCAACAATATAACAATAGCCAGGTCTGGATTCAAAGTATGCAAATACATGGAATAGGCAAGTCAAGATATACACAGTATAGCCAGGTCAGGATTCAAGATTTGGAAATACACAGGAGTGTCAGGTTAGTATTCAGACACACATAATTGCCAGGTAAAGATTAAAGTTACAGATGATAGGATTACCAGGTCAAGGTTTCAAGGTTGGTAAATAAACAAGATATCAAGGACTGTAGCAAAGTGACACCATCAATTTCCTTACTGGTTCATTGCTCTGGTCCAGACTGCTGGCAGAACCAGTATTTTAAGAACCAACCACAAGTGCAGTTTCTTCAACTGCTGAGGAATGCAGCAAAGTGGATTAAATGCTGCATTGCTGGAACAACAGGAAAGCCAAATACAGCAGCACCCCTGGTGGGAGTATGGTACTGCACAAAAGTTTTCAGTCCACAGAGACCCGGGCTCCAAGTCTTGAAACAAGGACTGCTTTATTACATAGTTGCCTACTCTCCTGATATGTTCGGGAGACTCCCCAATTTCTGGGAGTCCTCCCGGACTCCCTAGAGAGCAGGGCAACCTCCCGGTTCCCAGGGTCGGACAGACCTGTCGGGGATCCGGGGTATTCCGCAGTGGGCCCCGACGCCTGATGGATCCCCTCTTCAGTGATGGGGGGAGCGGGTACTTTAAAAAATGAATAAATAAATACTCACCAGATTGCCACGCCAGCGCCCCTCCTCCCTCCTCTCTGCTCCGTTCCCACTGAATGTCGGGCATGACGTCATTACGTCTTGCCTGATATTCAGTGAGGAGCAGCGCAGAAAGGAGCAAGCTAGAAAGTAGACAGAAGACAAGAAGAGAAGAAAAGAGAAGAGAAGATAGAAGCCAATAAGAAGGTAAGAAAATGAACATGGGGAGGAAAGCAGGGTGGTACATAGTGATAAAGGGATGGGGGGTAGGAAAGCAGGATGGCACATAGCGATGAAGGGATGGGGGAAGGAAAGCAGGATGGCACATAGTGATGAAGGGATGGGGGAAGGAAAGCAGGATGGCACATAGTGATGAAGGGATGGGGGAAGGAAAGCAGGATGGCACATAGTGATGAAGGGATGGGGGAAGGAAAGCAGGATGGCACATAGTGATGAAGAGGGGAGGAAAGCAGGATGGCACAGATGGCACAGAGTGATGAAGGGGGGGAGCAGGATGGCACATAGTGATGAAGGGGGGAGCAGGATGGCACATAGGGATGAAGGGGGGAGCAGGATGACACACAGTGATGAAGGGAAGGGGGAAGCAGGATGGCACACAGTGATGAAGGGGGGGAGCAGTATGGCACATAGTGATGAAGGGAAGGGTGGAGGAAAGCAGGATGGCACAGAGTGATTAAAGGGGGAGCAGGATGGCACAGAGTGAAGGGGGAGAGCAAGATGCACAATATGATGGGGGGGAGCAAAAGCAGCATGGCACAGGGTAATGAAGGGGGCCAGGAGAAGGGGAGAGCAAAAGCAGCATAGTGTGATCATTTGGGGGCAGAGCATGATGATGAAGGGGGACAGTAACGTGTGTGTGATGGCACAGTGGGCTTGTGACAATGTAATGTGTGTGATGGCACAGGGGGCTTGTGGCAATGTAGTATGTGTATGTGATGGCACAGATGTCTTGTGGCAATATAGTGTGTGTGTGGGTAGGGGGTGGCTAATTAATGGTGATATTTTATTTGTGTGGTGATGGTGGGGCAGTTTAATTTTATAGTGGAGACTACTAATTTAAGATGGGTAGTTTGGGGGCTATTAATTGAATGTGGGGCTGAGTTTGAGGAGCATGAGGTCTATTTATTAAATGTGAATATGAATTATTTAATAGCAGTGACGGTTGCGGGAAATTGGTATATTTATTATACGTAAATGCTATTAATTTATTGCTGGGGCTGTTTGGGGGGAGGGATATAGATCTATTTATTAAACGGGAATACTATTATTTTAATTGTTGGGGCTGGAGGAAGGCCTAGGTATTATTCGTGGGTCCTATTGATTTAATGTACCCATTTTTTTTTCCAAATAGGGCCCCCCATTCCAGGATCCAGACAAGCTGCAACTAAATTAACCAGCAGCCATAGGTGGTGAAAGTGACAAGAACAGGTAGGTGAGAGCAGAACAGTCTGTCAAAAGTTCTGATTGTAGTGGGACAATGCCGATTTTTGGTCGACTGTTTTGCCCAATCCTACCATTGTATTCATGCCCCAGTCTGACACTGGCGGTTCCTAACCACCTCAATAGTAAAGTGGTGGTGGCTAAGAGCTTTGTATAAATAGTTACAAATGAGAAACATGGTGAGTCGGATTCATCAAGTCACGAATCAGCCCATTTTGAGCTGTCGTACGCAAAATCACACTGCACATGCGCAGAAGCGGGACATACGCCATTAAACGTAGCCATGTCCGCTCCGTCTTCCAACGCAAAGGACACTTACTACAGCCTATAATTACAGGGAGAGAACAGGGCGTGGAAGGGGCGTTTTGCCGTAGTCAATGTACAGTAAGGGCGTGAAAAGCTCCAGGTCCTGATTAAGGGCTGAGGTTGCCGTAATCTAATACACACATAGCCCCACATCGTCTTTAACACCAGGCTAATATTCGGTAGGTAAACACAGACTCAGCGCTACTGAGGGTGAAGATGTTGAGGGGGAGGGGGCTGTCACGCTTGCAACTGTCGCTGTCTTTGTCTCTCCTACTCATTTATGGTCAAGCACTCGCCCAAGGATGACTCATTGTCTTCAGCCTCTACCATGGGAATACGTCTAGATTAAAACCTCACTTCCTTTTTACTTTGCAGAACAACTATTCTCCTATGTTTTAAAATTAATTTCAGTTCATATTTTCACCTGTCACAATTTTGAACCTCAAAAATGTTGCACCCCCCAGAAGCCCTGCTCCCTATGCTGCAGCCTAGTCAACCTATTGGATAATCAGGCCCTGACAAACTCAAGCGCACGCGGCCACATCCTAATCATGCTCTGGGCATCTTAAAGTTACTTGTCTTGCTGCCATATTTCTCGCTCCAGCTACAGGGCTAGGCTAAGTCCTGATCAGTAGTGATGACAGTCTTGTATGCATGCTATAACATGTGTTTGCAATCAGGAGTACCTGTAAAAATAAATTTTATGTTCCATAGACATTAATAACATAATAACTAATGTATTTCATGGAAGAAAAAACATTTGCATAAAACTCTCATGGACTGACTCACATCATAATCAGCTTTTGTGATGTCACTCAGCTATGGGATATGAGTCATTGTCTGGTATAGAACAGTCAGTTGAGCTGACAGCTGAATATGAGCTGTATATTATACACATACATACATATAATATAAACACGCACATTGTTTATTGCTGTGACTGTCTGCTAATATGACATCTCACGATCTAAGCTAAACTTATTTAAACCATAATGAACATCAGTCACGTATTTGCAATATGTATGAAAATTTAATTTACCATCAGGGACAACTAACAAATTATTATACTTAAAAAGTTACATATTGTTACGGTGTCACCATGCGCTCCTAGCCTATCAGTGACCGGGACCTGCCGCATCTCATTAGGATGCAGAGGCATGGCGGTCAGACTATGGGGCCTGGAAAGACGGAGGCTATACCTCCTGTACCCCATCGCTGGCAGCCCTGTTCATAGTTTCCCTGTAAGGAAGACCATTAAAATAATAGTGTGACGTCTTACCTTCCTTGCACTATACCAGCCTACATATATGTGTGTGTAACCTTGAAAACCCTGAATTAAGACATAGACACTCATATTTTTTGGGCAAATTAAAGGTTGCAGTTTTATTTAGATATTAAACATTCCTGGTGGCAGTGAGAGGGTAGCAGTCAGCTAACAACTAATCTTCAACCAAAAAAACAATTGCTTAACCACTAAACCAAGAATCACATCTTTACTATTGGCCGGAGCTAACCTGGTGTCCACGTGATTGCTCCCCTTCTAGACTTGACATTGCCGTGCCACGCAAAGCACGCCAAGGGACCCTCCACGCAAAAAGGGTCAAGAGTCATGTTACTTCGAAAGGGACAGTGATGAGCGGCCAATCAGGGTAGCCCCTTCGGTTAGTCACTGACTGCACAGCGCTCCTATCCACTGCGCCTCTTCTGCATAAAGGAAGAAAAACTGGTTAAGCAACTTCCACTATAATCCTAAGTAGCGCGGGTGGAAGGTATCAGCGACGATCAAGAAGACGAAGACGATCAAGACCTCCCAGTGTAATCCTACTGGCTGGTTCTGCATTGTAAACACACAACTTTAACCCTTAATGGTAAGTGCTTCTCAGAGACCCAACACATGATTTTAAAAGCCCTCGGCTTCCTGCTTCACTTGTTAGAGTCGCTACATGCAGTGGAGAGATGCAGGCAGAGGTAAGAGCGACCAGGCTGATCATGTGACTGGCTTACATCATAACCAGCCTTTGTGATGTCACTGCTTGGTATAGAACAGTCAGTTATCAGCTGTATATTATACACATATACATATATACATATTGATAATTGCTGTAACTGTGTCTGCTGAAATGACAAGTAAGGTATTATATTTTAACCTAAATGTTATATGAAAATTATGTTAAACATTATGTACAGTTGTACATATGCAATATGTATGACAATATAGTTTACCACCTTCTTCCTAAAGGTAAAGGTAACTAAAGCCAAATTATTAGGCTTAAACACTTCCATTAAATATTGTTAAGCTTTTAACATCAAAGAATGACACCACCACTGTCATCAACAACTATGAGCAATGCTCTTTCTCCATCAAGGGACCTGATTCAAGACCGATCTCAAGTTGACCGTAATTCCCACGTATAAAAAAATCACAAAACTTGTTCATAGTTCCGCCCGTATTCAAAAGTATTTCTGAAGATACGTTACGTAATATGAGTGGTAATACGCTCTATATAAACGGTACTTGCCGTACGTAGACACATATAACAGAATGAAGCACACACACATGCATATATGCAATGATTTCACATCAGAACGCATACAACTTTTATTGTATCCTAACATAAAATAACAATTACTAACAATTTAATAAATAAAAAAAATTTTTTTAAATATAATACATACAGTTTTTTGTTTTTTTTACTTTCATAAATTATTTTTCATGGATAAAACTAAATATTCAATGCGTACAGTACAGTGCATACAACACATTTATAAATAATTGTTCAATGCACACAGTTGCTGCGTGATAGCTACTTAGACACACATGTAATTTTGGAAGTAAAGTCTATGCTCTGTCAGTCATCACTATCATCCGGCATTTACACCTATCCTGTAACAGGTGCAAATGATACGGATGAAGGGATGTAGTCATATCTGTGACAGTGAATCTGTTGGCATGTTTAAAATGTTTCTATTCAAAGGGCACCACAGCCGGCTAACCCACCGGCATTACACCCGCCGGACTTAGCGGCAATACAGGCAGGAGATTCGGCACAAAATAGTTAATACTAAAAGAAAAAAACAAAAACATAAACATTATCCCACCCCAACAGATTAACCCTAGTGCTGCCAGCCTATGGTACTAGCAAAATTGGGGGGACAAAAAGCGCAAGGTCATCTTGATTTCACTAGAACCAGCACTAAGCTTTCCCAGCCAGGACTGGTGACACTATAGCAGGAAAACTCACAGCATGGGGTTCCCCTGCCATAATGACAACCAGCACCAGGCTGGTCAGCACCGGGCTGAATTCCCTAAGGAGTTGGAGTCCGGCAGCATGTCCACGTAAATTGTGTTGTTAGGCCCCGCCCCTGTCAACTTTACTAATATCGGCCTATCACAACAGGGGCCAGGATGATGCATTTAGCCCCGCCCCCCATTCCAGGAGAGTAGGCAACTATGTTCTACTATTATGATACAATTTTTATTTCTATATCATAATAAAAAGTAGTCCCTCGTCTCCTATAAACACCAGGTTACAAAAAATATAAACAGCTATACTTGAAAGCACCTTTTTTTTTTTTTTTATTAGTGTATTTTAAGTTGTGCAAAGACAAATTGAGGGCAAATGTGGCAGGCACCACCTGTTTGGTGACCTAGGGTGGTCCGCATCAGACAGCTTCAGATTCCATCACACTCGCTGCACAGGGAAGAAGGGGGCCGTACCAAGGTGCATCTATCATGTCATCGAGTGAGGACCACCTGTAGGGGAGTACCGATACGTGTTTCATAGTAATAAAAAAGCAGTGGACAATATATTTTTTTACATTCATTAAAAGTTTGATTACAAGGTTTCTGTAAAAAAAAATTTTTTATTTCAACTACAAAAAAAAATTCTCTCTTCCTTCATGCATTACGGAAATCTGTGGTGTTTTTATCACTGTGCTAAATTGTAGTTGATGTCTTCTTCCCCAGCTAAGTATATACATTTTGCAGGCGCTGCAATTTTCTATTTGCTTGTACTACAACCACTAGTAAATGCATGTATTATAACGCCAGTGTGTTGGACGCCTACAGCTGGCACCATGTGTCAGTTTGTTAGATTTAGACCAAATTGTCCAGAAACAGTCAGGGGTACAGTATGACCCATCAGCCATTAAATACAATCAGCTGGTGCTTGTGTGATGTCATTGTCAGACCCCACTACTGGGGCTCTATGAGAAGCAGCCATTCGTCCAGCTGACCATAACATGGCAAGATCAGTGTAGCTTGGTCAGTCATACATCATAGTGTGACAGACAACAAAAGCAGCATCACCACATGTGAACAAGGTGTCTTAGAACTCAAGGTAAAGATGCCAACCTGCATCCATGGTGCACGAGTTGTAAGTAGAGGCTGGCTGGGCTGGGGGCAGGGGGCATCTGCTCCCCGGGCCGCCTAATCCCACCAGAATAAGGGAAATGGTAGATACAGAGAGTCTAAAGTTGGTTTCGCTATTGTCCCTCCTCTCGTTCAAAAGGACAAGCTGTACAAAAACAATGTTTCTTCTCCAGATAATAGCCCACCCCCTGACAATTTGGGGCCATGCCAATAGACTTTATGCACAGGCCCCATTGCCCTCCCCTATTGTACAACTCTTTAAAACCTCAAGTTCTCTCCTCATTCATTTCAGCTCTGGCTGGAGGGTGGCATAAGATATATATATACATGATATAACAAAAGATCATTGCTTTCCCTACGCGGACATCCAGTGTATGTTTGAGATACCTAAAAAGAATTTGTTTCAGTATTTACGAATTATACTTTTCCACAATAACGTCAATGTTAACCTATCTAGTAGATCCCTTACCACTTTTGAATCCCTTAATCAACAAAGGGCGTAAAGGGCGTAAAGTAAAGCGATAGCAGTGATCACAGAACGTGACAAGGCCCTTCGTGGTTATATTCACCATATATTTGGAAATTAAGTCATTGGACTCGGACCCCCTAAGGACATGTATGAATTGGCGTGGAAGCCGGACCTTGGGGAGTGATTAGACTACAAAAACTGGGAAGAAATCAGGAAGAATGAGGCCTCTATCTACATTTGTGTAAGAATAAAATAAAATGTATATAAAATACTCTTTTGGTTGTACAATGAGCCAAGAAGGTCGCGTAAGTTCAACCTAGGTGTCTCTGATGTTGAATAGGCTGCTCAACGGGGGCTCTGCAGGTGAACATTCATCTCTCTCCCAAATTCTGTCTCCTCCCTCTTGGGGTCCCCTCTGCCACCCATCACTAGAACATGCTCATATTGGCTACCACCTATCAGCTGACTGGAAACAGACTATGGAACCTTCGTATCAAGCGGTCATTAACAGATTCTGGCACAAACAACCAAATGGAATACATGACCAACACACTTCACAATTCTTCCAAAATTTGGGAACCCTGGTCTTCTTTTCTCAATTCAATTTGAGTAGGGATCCTGTACTGATGTTTACTCATATATCCAAGATCCCATTGCAGAAAGTATATCGATACTTACATAACTTGTTTTTTTATTAGTAGGTCCCCCTGGTTCAGGAACCCTCCATTCAGCATTGTTCCCCGACCACCATTCCTTGTTCATCCCCTTTAAAAACAAAAATGACCCTGATGTATAAGAATCATTGTTGCTTGAACTCATTTGTCACACCTCACAGGCATGTTTTTATACACCTCGTATTTGCAATGTTCTTAATCATGTGTTCTTTTATATTCTCCATCTAAGTAAAATGTAGAAAAATAAAATAGATCTGGTCAGACTGTGCAGCATGCAATAATTTCACTGCATGCAAAAAAACACCTTGCAGTGCAGCATGGTATGCTTAGGTTGCAAATTCTGTACCTGGGCAATATTCTAAACCAACCCCTATGATGGTAGACTAATTAGCTCACAATGAGCCAAGTTCATCAAAATCTTCTGTGCGTGAGTGGCCACTTTAAAAAAAAAAAAAAAAAAGGCTGCTTGTCTTAGTCGTGGATTTCCACGAGGGGGTGCTAAAAGACCAACCAGCTTCACAAAACTAAACCCAACAATGCCATTGAACTGCACAATTATAGGAAGAATATGCTGTCTGGCCTTTTATAGCATATAAAAGTAAAAAAAAAAACACACATCGCCCCCCCCCCCCCAAAAAAAAACCACATACATCTGACAGTGGAAGCTTTGGTCAATAAAATGTCAAAACCCGACGACCTGTTCTAAACACACAATCCACTGAGTGAGAGATATGATGATGAAAGAAATAGAAAAATATCTAAACTGCTCCTTTCATATCGCAGATATACGGAACCTGTGGCTCTTCTCCAGTTGTAGAACTACATCTCCCAGCATGCCCTGCCAGCTGGAGAACCATAGGGTTCATATAAAGGAATATTAAAAAAAAAAATCGAGAACAAGAGAATTGGGAGCCGGATTTAGTGTTAATAAAGTACACTACATACAGTAGATGCATTCTCATACATAAAAAAATAAATCTATAAATAATCAGTGGTTAAATATATTGCAAATATCCATACTCTATTGTTACATCGTGTGTCTGCTTATACTTCATAGGTCTATTGCTATTAACCCTGTATAAAATAAGACTTTATTGTGTTGTAATCTTAAAGTGTTTGGCTTCACATGACAATATTGTATAAATATTATGAAACAATGGCAGTGGATCACTATGTTACAATGTATATAGGTATTATTAGTTTTACATTAGACTAGTAATGAAATAAGAATCTCTCAGCTTGCAGGGAGCTATGTATGAACGTGAAGAAGTGTATTTAGATGACATCTCTGGGTGATACAGACATTTAATCCAGCTATTGTCCGCGTATTAATTATGTGAAGAGCCGCAGAGTAGGTGACAAATCATTTCTCCATAAACTCAATGCACAGCCTGTGTACATAGGACTATTTTACAGGTCTGCTCATAACAGGGCAATGCAGAAAGTGACTAATATGGGATCTATAAACAGACATTAAAATCAAACTTACTTCACTGATGGAGTCTGCTCTAAAACGCAATCTTACTGACAGCAGCACTAGATCAGAAAGCTGAAATAAAAGAGCAATTTCCAAAACATATGTCTGCTAATGCACTGACATTATCTGCATTAAATACATCTCTGGACCTGGTGCCTGTAAGTGACAAATTCAACCAATGAGTTTCATCTGCATGAAGTTAAATTATAGTAAGGAACAGAATATCTGTAGATGTTACATATAAACTTGTGTTAGACAAACTGGCGATCCTGGGCCAGGAGAGGGGATGTGGTTGGCAGGTGGTGATGGATTTTCGAACACTTATTTGTTTGTATCTTATTGTTTTATTATTGTTTTGCCATTGTTATTTAATAGCACTGCAAAAATTATGAAAATTTTAATCATTATTATTATAAGCTGTAAACTTTATGATTGCATGTTAATAAGTTGCAATAATATGTACAAGACAGTATAGATAGCAGTAATATTGCTTGTTGGATTGGGTCCGTCTGTATCATGTACCGGTGGATGGGAGATGCACAGAGCCACAAGATAGGATATAAACACTGTAAAAATCCTTTTTCATAGATAAAGGAGCTTCTATATCCGACTGGAAAACGTCTGTATTAGATTGCAGGGCAGACAGTGCTCAGGACAGATGTACAATTAACGCTCAACAAGTGTCCTCTGTGACAGCGATCAGAGACACCAGACAGGACAAAGTGACAGGAACTGGTAGAAACAGTTTTATCCCGTTATTTATTTATCATGTATTTATATTCTGAAATCCCTATAATTCACAGAATCTGTCCATTCCAGCGGTACCTCGGCCGTACTCCATCCAGTTCAATGTCCTGAATATCCCGATCAGCCTCAAGAGATACAATGTGATCCTATAACCCAAAACCAACCTATGGCTCTTCGGCGGCTGTGGAACTACAAGTACCAGCATGCCCTGACATCCAGAGGCTTGTAAATACACAGCAGCTAGTGATCCACATGTTGCTTAGTATGGACAATACAGGTAGCATTGTGTATGGCAGAGGAGGGATTTGCCATTTGTTGGAAAATAATAATATTTTCAGATTAATGAAATGACAATTTGACTATTTGTACCTATTAATTTTCACTGTGAGATATAAGTGTATATTCATTGGATTCGTTATGAGTTTTACCTATCATGTGTTCTCATACGAAATCATCCATCACATATTGTGTATATATAATGTTTTCTTTATAATACAAGGTTTTCCTATAGGACAAAGTGAATTAGATGATAACGTTCTCAGCAGCATTAAGACAGAAAGGGAAATAATGGAACATACAGTGTACTACAAGTCCCAGCTGTGCTTGGGGATGCTGATTGCTGATATATATGCAATATATGTATATATACATATATATATATATATATATATATATATATATATATACATATAGATAGACAGATAGATAGATAGATAGATATAGATATAGATATAGATATAGATATAGATATAGATATATATAAATATGTATATATATATATATATATATATATATATATATATATATATGTATATATATATATATATATATATATATATATACATACATACTATTGTACGATATATAATACTGGCTTTGGTGGGGGAGTGAGTCTACTGTATCCTTGTACAAACATATATCAATAAATATGTTATAATATCGGACATAATGGAGAATACAATACAGCCATCACGACGATTCCAATTAGGAGATGTATTCCGCGACTGTATCAATGCTTTGTAAACACTTTACAAATTATATTGCGGAGGTTTCTATAAATCATAATTTCAATTTGCATAATTAGCTCAGCAGTCTTATTTTGCTAGAAAGGATATGCACAGGGGATTTTAATGTACCCTGACAGACGGTGGGAAGTAGGGAGTAACGCTGGCTGTTAGTGGGGCATATATCACCCGTCTTATATTATTTAATCCGTTTTGTAGTGCATGGTGTGTATATATACGTATGTATAATAAATTTTAATGTTTAAAATTATAGGGTTGTATTACAAAAAAATATTAACTACAGGTAAAGGCGTATACATTTATATATATAGATTATAATTTTCATATATATATATATATATATATATATATATATATATATATATATATATATATGTGTGTGTGTGTGTGTGTAACACTTCTATTTTACTGTATGTGACTAACATATGTTGTGCAGTAACATTTATATCCGTAAAATAGTTCCAAAACACATTGGCCTAAAAATATAACAGTACTATTCGTTACAATTCGGTACAAGTAGCGCTTACTATACAGTGTTTTATTATAGTGGTTTGTTACAGAACTCTAAACCTATCCGAGCCCACACAGACAATGAAAGTATCCGGTCTAAGTAGACTTTGAGATAAAAAAAAGACACATTTGGTAAAAGATGGAAAATTATTTTCAATATAGACGTAACACGCATTACACAAAACTTAGGTGGATGCCGTAAGATTAAGTTTGATTACTGAGAAAGTGAATATATATATATATATATATATATATATTTATTTTAAACACACTCACGATACCCCAGTACAGTCTGACTGTGCCACCTGATTAAACATATCAGGATAGTTGTGTAATATATACTCTGGCTATAATGAGAAGGGGCTGGGGGGCTCTCGTCCTTTCAGCACTGTATTATTGGGAGTAGTTTGTCAGTCTGTGAAGTCACCACAGTTCACATCAGATAATTTCTCATTCAAGTATCCCCTCTTGATTTTGTGAGACAGCCTCACTCTCCTCGCTGGGTACATACACTATTACACTATTAAACCAAGCACCCTCTCCATTTGGAGGGTCTCAGCATATCTACCCAGTATAGAGTGAGGGGTATGAGGATTTCAATAGATGACTGGACACAAAGAACCAGTGATGTGAAACGATTGTCTATGCATAAAACTGACGGCTGTATACACAATCAGTTTTACTGTCCATTGTGTCTTGGTTGTAAAGTACATACCTCCAATACGTGCGGCTGTAGCTTCCCACAAAACCTCTTTTCACCACTCTGCAAGAGAAACAAGGAAAGTTGTGGGAATCGCCAAAATAAAACAATGTACATGTATATGAAATACTTTAAATTTAGCTTGAAATCGTACAGTATCACGCTTATATATAAAAATATACACACATATAAACACACACAAACACACACACATATATATATATATATATATATATATATATATATATATATATATATATATATATATATATATATATCTGTTTGAATATTATATGTATATATATATATATATATATATATATATATATGTATGTATATATATATATATATATATATATATATATATAATGGATTACTTTGTATACGAGAAAAGCTACATGTTGCATTACGGGATAGCTAAAAGACGAAACGAGGAAATGCGTTTTGAATAACACAGTAAATTGAGGTCTAGTTTAAAATGATGATACAGGCTACAAATTAATACGGATCCTGATTTATTGTAAGCCAATATATACATGCTAGTAAGACGCTGCTTTTTTGCTTGCGATGGGTCTGTATAATTATTTAATATACATCATTCTAATAGATTTGTTGGCTGCAAGTTTTTTTTTTTACCTTTTTTTTATTTTTTTTTAACTAAGACAAATTAATACTCAGCCAAAATGACAATAACATTTACATTTTCCGGTTTGATGAGATACTGGGCTATATATTTTTTTCCCCTCCCTGATTCCCTTTTAAAGCCTGAGCCTCACTAAAATCTCATTGAATGGGATTTATTTAGTCGTTTTGAAAGATAAATCAGTTGGTGAATTTACAGCCATTTAAAGCACCTGACTTTATAATAAGACCTTCATTTAATGCTGTTCTCTGTGCACGACGTGGATGCAGAGCAGGGGGGCCCAATCGATGGGCCAATCAGCGCGCTGCTGGCCGCCGGGCTGGCCAATCAGCAGGCGGGGCCTGGCAGGTGGCTGCCCAGTTATCAGGGAATCTCTCTGCTGCTGGGCTGACTTGGTGCTGCCAGTGGGATATGTGCAGCTCAGACTGGGGACTCAGCCGGTGACTTCATCTCATCTCCACCAGGATTGTTTTTTTGCACCTGAAAAAGAAACATAAAGAGAGAGAGAAAGTGAAAGCAGCAGCTGGAGCCACCTGACCCTCTGCAGGGGACACTGCATGCTTTGGGCTGACCATTGCTCCACAGATACTGATCTCCAGAAAACTTCCCCGGACGCTGCAGGACTTGTCTGGCTTTACACAGGGGCTGGGGCTGATCTGGATGCTCACAAATGTTAGCTGTGGGGCAGATGGAAGCGAACAGGCAGAGTGCATTCGTGCTGAGCAGTACCCCACTGGCTGCCCTGCACAACATGGCAGAGATGAAGACCACGTTGTTCCCTTACACTTTGCAGAACCCGTCCAGTTTCAAAGCCCCCAACCTGTCCTCCCTAAATGCACAGTTCCCCCTGGGGACACCACATGGGATTAGTGACATTCTCGGCAGGCCCCTGGGGGCCACGCTGGGGGCCTCGGGCAACCTGCTCTCCAGCCTCCCTCGTATTAACGGACTGGCCACTTCTACAGGGATGTATTTTAACCCAGCAGCTATGTCCAGGTACCCCAAACCCCTGGCAGAGCTGCCAGGGAGAGCCCCAATATTCTGGCCTGGAGTTATGCAGAGTTCTCCTTGGAGGGACCCCAGACTGACCTGTCCAAGTAAGTACTCATCCTCAGTCACCGATTCATCTAATATAGATAATCAGATGTGTGTATATTATATATTAAATATTGCTTTATTTCTGCACCAGAGCCCTCGGCAGCCTGGGGGCTTAGATGAGAGATCATCATATATTTAATATTGAAAAATACAACTTGTTTCCCATAACAGTGGAAACTTCTCATATATTTAATATTGAAAAATACAACTTGTTTCCCATAACACTGGAAACTTCAATACGACCTCAAATGTTTGTACTTTAATAGCTCATATTCCTTTATCTTCCCTATATAAAACCATAATACACCATAAACAATACCCATATATAGCTGCCAGTATTGAAGTTATGTGGCAGTATAATAATAAGAACATACTTTAGGAGCCCAGCCGTACACAGACAGTGTTGTACCTGATTCACTTTATTCCTAGTATTTTAATTCACACATTTGTTATTGCTGATTGTAGGCCAAGCTGGGATGATCCTGGATAAGGACGGGAAGAAGAAACACTCCAGACCCACCTTCTCAGGACAGCAGATTTTTGCTTTGGAAAAAACGTTTGAACAGACCAAATACTTGGCAGGGCCCGAGAGGGCCCGTCTGGCCTACTCACTGGGCATGACGGAATCTCAGGTTAAGGTAAGAGCCGTGCACAGTACCAGGGACAATTATATACTGGCCAGAAAGTCGGGACTGCCAGAGGGTCAAACTGCAGCCACCAACATCCACCAAGATAGTTATCCCCAGCTCAGGGCACTTACACCAGGAATAATCCTTTATATTTACTTTCTAGAAATAAAACACGTGGTATAATTTATACTTTTATAAAAACACTTTCTTTTTCTCTCCTATTTAATTTAAAGAAATGTGTTCTGAAAGCAGAATAATAGGAAAACTTTTACTCCAAAATATTAAAGGACAACTAAATACACAGTATAAATAACACTTAGCTCTGGTTAAATCATTTACAATACCGACAGGCATCATATATTTCGCGTGTATACAACATGTGCGTTCTATCGATCTATCTATCTATCTACAGAGATCTCTTTTATATATATGTTTATATATATATATATATATATATATATATATATATATATATATATATATACTATGATACAGGTAAAATAATGTATATGTGTCTGTATATATATATATATTTGTGTGTGTGTGTATATATATATATATATATATACACATACGCACAAATATATTTATATATGCAGACACATATACATTATTGTACCTGTATCATAGTATAGTATAGTAGAGGTGTATATATTTATATATATATATATATATATATATATATATATATATAGGCAATTAGTATAGTCACTCTTCATGTAGAAAATTATTTAAGTGAGATGTATTTCGGTTCCACACAATAAGTGCTTGATATGATCTGCAATACAAATTTATGCTAAAATTCATTAACCGATAATGACAGATCACTAACCCTGTCACCTGTTTTATGTTACATCTAAATGAAAGCCGTTGTAGAGTTGTGTTTTCTAATTAGTGTATTCATTGCAATAAAACGCGGACAAGAACACAGAAAAATAGAAGACAATTAGAAATTGAGAAACACAATACATAATAAAAAAACATCTACATACTGAATAACTGAACATACTTTGTATACATTTTTTTTTACGTACTTGTAACAAATGTATTTAGAATAAAAAAATACATTCCAAAGAGTTATTGAAACACTTGTGCATTACAATAAAATGCTATACATTATTTACAGCATCATCTACGTGTGTGAAATAGGCTGCTTCCCATGGAAAACACCCCTGTATCCAAGGATTTTGTAAAATTATATATCTGTAAAAAGTTCATGTTTTCACGGATTAGGTCACTAATTGCAAAAATGTATATAGGTTTCTAAATACTGATCTGTATATGTCCTGGATGTATTATGTATATATAAATATATATATATATATATATATATATATATATATATATATATATATATTATTCAATTAGTTTTGATTAATGAGTTCCTGGATAGTATTAGTCTCTAATGTTAAATGTTATGATAAATATACCTTGGAAGTGCAGACATTATTCTGCTTTTAGGACTAATAGGATTATAACGACCCTGTGATCTTTGCAAATACATATATTTAAGAGTTATTTATTTTGTAACTTATCTGATTTGTTACTAGTAGGTGATTAATAATATTTTACATAATATTTTAAATTACAATGTATCAACTGAGCACTTCTGAGGCAGTGTTTACTGTATTGTGAGACATTATATTGTATTGATAGGGGCTTGTAAGCAGTCAGTGCATACTGTGTACATACAGTAAAGTTATGTTCTATAAAGAAAGATTTGGGGCATTATATCTTATATACTGTTTATACAACGTGTGAGGCAGCATAATGTTTTATAATATTTAGTTCAAGTCTTATAATATTTAATTTACTTATACTATAAATAATTATTATACACGGTAAAGTTTCATGGTAATGATTTGGGCTTGCGAGGTATTTGTTTAATATAAACATGGCAATATTACATGATACAGAGATGGGATTTTGTGACAGTATACAATATATGGAAAATATATGTTATTGCTACGGGTTTATGAGGCAGTGTCTAATATTTATACTGTGTCACAAGGTATTGAGTATATAAGCGTACACACACATTATATATATATATGTATATATATATATATATATATATATATATACATAAATATTTATTTATATTAGAGGCCCCTGCGTGGTTTTGCATAAATTGTCACACTCTGTATAAAATGTACACTGAACTGCAAGCTCACATGGATATTATACAAAATGACTGTGTGTTCATTACATATTGTTTCATGAAAACATATTTGTAGAGTATATATAATTATTATAAAAAATAATTAACAATATATAGATTATAAAATTATATACAATGCCTATTTACTAACATCACAATTGTATGGCGAGCGTGCAGCGCTATATTGCTCTATCTATCTATCTATCTATCTATCACTATATGTGTGTATATATATATATATATATATATATATATATATATATATATATATAGTATTAATGTGTGCTATTGAGGCATTATATGTAACACTGTAGTGATATCACATGGTATTCATAGTTGTAGCACTATATAATAATATATATGATAATTGCACAGTATTGTTGTTGCTTTGTGAGACATTACATGATGCATAGTCACGAGCGCCATTAATTCCACAGCGCTGTACAGAGAACTCACATCTCCCCATTGGAGCTTACAGTCTAAATTCCCTTACATATTTCTCTATATATGTATTTTTCACACAGTTATATACAAAGTTATTTGTCATTGTTATGTGCCTGTGAAGCATTAAGTGATGCATACAATGCATGGATGCGGCTTGTATACTCAGTAATGTTACATGATAGCTTCTTGTGGGACATTATCTCACACCCATCTCCTACTCTCCAGGTTTGGTTCCAGAACCGCAGGACTAAGTGGAGGAAGAGACATGCGGCTGAGATGGCCACAGCCAAGAAGAAACACGACTCTGAGACGGAGAAGATGAAGGAGAGTTCGGACAATGAGGACGACGATGAATATAACAAACCCCTGGACCCCAACTCAGACGACGAGAAAATCTCCAGGTTGTTGAAAAAGCACAAAAACACAAACTTAAACCTGCTCAGCCCCTGCAGTAATAACTCGGACACTTTGTGATACACCCAGAGCAAGAGACTCTCCCCCCCTCCCCTTTACCAAGGAACTCTCCTAACCCCCTCTAAAGCGCTTTAAAAGCTGAAATGACCAGGGTATTCAAATTATAAATAAGAGTTGTAAGTGTATGTTTAAAAGTGGTATGTGTTGTACAGCCTAAAATGTATGTTGAGATGTATATATATTTTTTACAGAATAAGTTATAAAAAATGATCTTATTGCTCGTGTAAATTCGGTTGAAGAGGACTCAGATTATTTCACTGTCAAGGGGGACTCGGTGGCTGAAGGGTTAAATGACCCATTTATCCTTCCGACCCCTCTGGTTTTTCATTCTGTAATTACAGATCCCCTTGCACCTAAATAAAACACATTTTGTTACTTTTTTGTACAGATCCATTCTCCTGACACTTTGTATATATATATATATCTATATATCTATATATATCACATGACAGAGTTTTTGTGATGTGTGCCCCCTCCAAATGCAATAATAAAACAAGCTCTTTTGAGGTTTTCACCCTCTGATACTCTATACAAAGGACTGTTACCCCCAAACCTGCCCAAAACAGGGAGCGACAGAAGAAGCCGAATTATTTGATTTTGACGTTTGATTAAAATATTGTCTCCAGTTACTGAAAGGACTTTGTATATTCAATAAATTATTTAACAGCTTCTCCATAGGTTTTGTCTAATGTCATTCGTTTTATTTTAAACCAGCTTCTCTAACGTTGGTGATGTATATTGCACGGTATACAAATTAAAGAGCTGATCGTCTAAACGTGTTTTTAAACCATGTAAATCTACATATATTTCAATTTGTATTTTAAAATATTGAGCAGGAAATTGTGAGAATTGATTTTCAAATATTTGCTGAAAAGAATGTGTTACTGAGACTTGTAGTCCCACAGGTTGCCCAAGCATGAAACAGATACATAGTATAATGGATTCCACCTTGTAATTGATGAGCTCTGATTGTACATCTGTCCTTTATATAAATAATGACCATGGAAATCTACTTCGGAAACACGGACCTGGGGGCCACGGGCCAAATTTACCACCCCCAAAGAACCCGATCTTTAGCGAGTTCAGCGACTATTGAATTTAATTTAAATGAGGAATGACTTGTAATAAGGTTTATTGCATTAATAAAAAAAATGCAGTTTATTGTACTATTAAAAATATAATTAACTGCTTATTTACTAGTATTTATAACGGTATTCTAGTACAATTATAAATTGCCTCTTAATCAAATACACACACCTATTTTTTATTTATTATATATATATATATATATATATATATATATATATATATATATATATATATATATATATATAATATATGTATGTATTACTAATGTGAGCTCCTGCGGCATTATATGTAACAATGTATTAATATCACAGCTGTGGCAGTATACAATGTATACATAATAGTTACATAGTACTTTGTTGGCTTGTGAGACCTTACCTATTATATAATTATAATTAGCAAAGTCAATTTTAGATATATACATAATACATACTAAATAATATATATTTTTTTAAAATATATTTTACATCAATCCAGGTGGTGCTAAAGCGTCTCTACGTATTAATAACCTATCGTAGGAGCCGCGTAAGGTACAGTTAACATCGTAATCTTACTGTCTGTCCAATGCCCATCCGTCCTCAGTCAGTGTAACATCTAATGTAACATAATGTATACTGGTGGATGAGCCTGGCATCAAACCGTCTGACTCCCAGCAGTGTACTTCAGGGAAGGGGGCCCATGTAAGCTCTTGTTCCCTTCCAGGTAACCAAATAATAACTATTATATGGATAGATACACAATAAATAATGAGCGAGAAAATGTTTAGTTCTGTTTATAAGGAAGCGAGCGATCAGCTTTTGTTTTTTGTCCTGCAGAGTGAATAAAACAAATATTAGTAGCAATTCTGACAGCAAACAGAGAGGCCGTGCAATATGCATAATAAAACAAACCTGTGTGGCTATAAATATATAAATGTAACAAATGAAACAGCTAGCTAAAATAAATAAAAAATAAATAGAACCACCTGTTTAAGTGCAACGTAAAACTATTGTAGTGATAAATCTAGAACACACACACATAGATAATTTTATATATGTATATATATATATATATATATATATATATATATATATATATATATATATATAAAATCAGACCATGCCATCCTCGCTGGACGATGCAACAAGTTGTAATTACAAATTTTTTGCGCGTTTTGGCTGCTAATAATGCAGAGCACATTCGCAAAGGCTAGATAATAACCAATAGAGAAGATCCTGTTTTTGGACAGTATTATGTCAGTGATGACCAGTTCCCATATGGCATCAGATGTAAAGAGAATGTATAGTACAGTTTCTATTAACAATTTATCTTCAGAGAAAACGTAACCAGTAAACAATATTTTAGGAATAAAAATGATGGAAAACCCACTGACTTACATTACAAATCCACCGTCTGTACACACTGGCCTTTGCAATACGTTATCGCATGTTAAAACGCAAATGAATATGAATGAAGACTGCCTTATATGTATGAACGCAGCATGTAAAATGCTTATATTGCATTTAGATTATTTAAGAAATGCGTTCAAACTGCGCTTATGTTGATACTCGGGAGAGATTTTTTTATCCACAATTGAGTATTCTGTCACATAGCTGAGACTAAACGGAGTTTGTGATTCTCATCAATCTGTTGATTTAGACTGTAGTTCGGGGGAAGAAGAGTAGTTGGTGTTAGGTACGTCCCTCACTTTCTTGTTCACTCACCAAAATCCATTTCTGTATATGGATCGGAGGGATGGAATACTATGAGGAAATCTTGGAGTTTACTGGGATGCCTGCGAGGACATATACGTACTTTCTGTTGCTGAACATTAGTCACCCTACATTGATAAGCAGAATGCTCAGCCAACCAAAGTTTAATCAGATCGTCTCATTGCCACACCTCCTCCTATAAGTTTGCCTCCTTTTCTGTATATATATATATATATATATATATATATATATATATATATATATATACATATATATATATATATATATATATATACATATATATATATATATGTATGTGTATATATATGTGTGCGTGTGTATGTATATATATATATATATATATATATATATATATATATATATATACATACACACATATATATGTGTATCTCTCTCTATACACATGCATATGTGTATATATGTACATATATATATATATATATATATATATATATATATGTATCTCTCTCTCTCTCTCTCTCTCTATATATATATATATACATGTGTGTGTGTGTGTGTATATATATATATATATATATATATATATATATATATATATAAAACACTGATAAGTGAATAACATTGATTATGTTGTTACAATGGCACCTGTCAAGGGATGGGACATATTGTTTTTGTGGGTAGTTCCCAGTATTTAGTGGTTAGTACCTACCAAATGTGGTCCAAGGAAGGACAACTGGCGACAGGGTCCCCAAAGCTCATTGATGCACGTAGAGAGAGAAGGGTGGTCTGTCTGTTACAATCCCACAGAAGAGTTTCTGTAGCACAATTTGCAGAAAAAGTTAATGCTATGGATAGAAAGGTGTCAGAACACACAGTGCAACTCAGCTTGCTGCCTATGGGGCTGTGCAGATGCAGACTGGTCAGAGTGCCCATGCTGACCCCTGACCACTGCTGAAAGTGCCTACAATGGGCACGTGAGCACCGCAACTGGAACATGGAACAATGGAAGAAGGTGTCCTTGTCTGATGAATCATGTTTTCTTTTACATCATGTAGACAGCTGGGTATGTGCGTTGCTTACCTGGGGAAGTGATGAAACCATGATGCACTACAGAAAGAGAGGAGACTAACACTGGACTAGAAGCTGCCTTAGGGTTACTGAGGTTTCAGTAGGGTCTTTGACAAAAAGCAGGTAGACATGACCACCTCACAAAGAATAGGACTGTCCCATTGACCTGCTACCTGGCACCATACCACAAAAGAGCAGGAAATATCCACTCCCTTTGCTGAGGGCAATGAGCACCTACATACAGGAGAACCTGGAAAGAGGGTTCATCATGGATTCCAGTTCCCTTAGACTCTGCATTAACTAATAGGGACTAAAGAAAATCATGATCAAAATTGTTATACCCTCCCATTGATCTTTGACCACTGTGAGGGGCTTCTGCGGACCAGGGCCGTCACCAAACTGGATCTGCGAGGGGTCTATAACCTAATTGATGTATGTGAGGAGGGCAAATGAAAGATGGCCTTAAACACAAAGCATGGCCACCACGAATATTGGGTCATGCTGTTCGGTTTGTGCAATGCTCCAGTCTCCTTCAAAGCATAAATGAATTCCTGCTTTAAGGATCTACTGGAGACATCAGTCCTCATTTACTTGAATATCTTCATTTTCTCTTGCATGTTAGAAGAAAATCACCACCACTTGAGAGGGGCTCTTGGATATTCAACTATTTGTCAAGATGCATAAGTGTTCCTATAACCAGTCCAGAGTGAACTTCCTGGGACATATAATTTTAGCACAGTGCATTGAAATAGAACTGGATAAGCTCTCTGCTGTGCTCAATTGGCCCATACTCAGAGAAATCAAGATAATCCAGAGGTTTGTGGGGTTTAGCAACTACTACAGGCATTTTATTCACAATCTCACAAGTTAGCCCTATAAATGCCTTGACCAAACAGGGGAATCCAGAGGACACATGGACTCCCCAGACACAACAGACTTTTGACACCTTGAAATATGTCTTTAACTCTGCGTACATGCTCCGGTATCCTGACCCCAGTCGGGCCTATACACTCAAAGTTGATGCATCTGAGAGCAGAGAAGATGCTGTGCTCTCACAGATTGAGGACAATGACATCCTTCATCCATGTGCCTTCTTATTTATGACGCTCACCTCTGCCAAGGTCAAATATGATGTGGAAAACTAGGAGTTGCTGACCAACATCATGGCCCTCACAGAGTGGAGAGTGGAGGAACTTTCTGGAGGGGCCATATTCTCTCTCTCTCTATCACTGATCACAAAAACCTGTAGTATACCCAAGGGGAGAAAAGGATGATCTCCTGGCATGCATGGTGGGCGGTATTCTTAACCAGGTTTGTCTTCATCATAATATACTGGCCTGCATCCAACAACATCAAGGCTGAATCATTCTCCAAACAGTTCTCTCCTGAACAAACCATTATGGAGGGCTTGAGTCTGGGAGCACTCCACTTTTCAGAGATGATGGACAGGATCCAGGTCAAAATAACAGCACTCACCAAGGCGCCCAAAGTATCTGAGGGTAAGAAGTTTGTTCTTCCTGGCTGCCAGCTGGCAGTCTTGCAATGGTGACATGACTCATGATTGGCAGAGCATCCTAGCATCACAAAAACAATCAATTTGGTCCTCCAGGAATTCTGGTGACTGACCATAAGGAAGTAACCCGCATCAACTTCTGATACCTTTGCCCATTCCACAGAGTCCATGGTCCCATGTCTCCATGGATTTTATCACCAACCTCACAGCTTGCAAGGTATCAACACCCTCCTCATGTTAGTGGATGGCTTCTCTAAGCAAGTCCACTTCACAGCCTTCAAAAATTTGCGGTCAGGACTCCAAGTCTCCATGATCTTCACCAAAGAAGCCTTCCACCCAGGGATCCAGTGTGCAGCTAAGGTTTGGAGGACCCTCTGTATTGGGCTGGGAATTTCACTCCAATTCTTGTCTAGGTACTGCTCCCAGTTGAACAAACAGATGTGCTAAACAATCCTTCAAGCATTTTCTATGGTGCTTTGTCTTGCTTGCCCATGAAGACTGGTCCCAATTGCTTGTGTGGAGTTCTTATGGAACAAGCTGGTGCATGAATCCTAGAGGGTATCCCCATTCTACCTAACCAAGTTTTACACCCGGTGATCATCCTGTTTTCCCATGGCCCCTCTAGGGATCCTTCTGAAAACAAGAATGTACAGGATCTCCAGGGGCTGTGGAAGAGGCTGCAGGAGTGACTGAAGATGGTGACAGCTAACCAAAAAAGTTCTCAGAACAGAGTAGGGGAATGGGCAGTATTCTCAGTGGGCAATAAAGTGTGGCTCTCCACATGCAACAGTGTCCTGAAGATTCCCCGATTCAAACTGAAGCCTAACTACATTGGTCAGTACCCAATCAGTGGGAAGATAAATCTGGACACATATAAGCTAAGTCTACCACCTTCCTTCTTGATCCACCTGGTTTTTCACATCTCCCTTCTCAAACCAGTGGCGAAAGACCCAATTCCTAAATGAAAAATGGTTCCTACTCCCGCAGAAGAGGTAGAGGACACCAGTAAAACATGATCCAGTCCACCATTGACTGCCGCAGATCCTAGAGATGTGTGCAGTACTGCTTCTGTCTCTCTTGGATTGGGTCGACCGATGTTCATGCAGCTGCTCTGGTTGCCAAATTCTCGATCCTGCATCTTACCAACCCTCAAGTGGGGAGGTGGGTCTCTGTGAGGATCAGCTGCAATACCAGCTTCAGACAACAAGTGACAGTGCACCATCAACAGTGAAAACTGCACATTCTTTCTCACTTACTGCAACCTACAGGTCGAGTCAATTAGTAAAAAGTCTTTTTCAAGGTACTGCAAGTCGAAACGCGTTGGTTTTAATTTGGAGGACTGTGAGACCCGACAGAGTGGGGGATATCGGTGAAGTTTGCGGTGGTGAGAGATCTTACACAACTTTATTGAACGCGACTATACCTCTCACTTCTGGTACGGGCAAATCTGTCCTTGTTTTTAACCCTCATTGTTTTTATTAAAAGGTATTATACTAGCATTGTTCTTTTGTTATTTTTTTCTGGGGGAGCAACTCCGTTAGTGAAAACGGTGATGACGAGAAGAAATCCATCTAATATTTGAGGGCGCGATTACAACTGTGATTGAGTAAGCATACACCCGAAAGGGAGGCGGCACGAATCAGGGTGTTGTTTAATATATCCACTCACAGGACTTTATCTGGATGTTATAGCTACATGCTGTTTGATGATATTTGTCACACGGATTGCACTATCATTTCCGTTTTTTGGGTATGCAAATACCGTATGTTTCAGATCATTGCTGAGGACATGTAATACATCTGTCCACTAACAATCTTTCAGCAGTGGGCCTACATCATTTGTCTGGATAATCCCACCAAACACGTCCTCCCTCCACATATATACCTATTGTGCGTAGAGGCAGCGCCACATGTATGTATTCATTTTTGTGACTTATCTGTGTGGAGTTTGTATGTTCTCCCCGTGTTTGCGTGGGTTTCCTCCGGGTGCTCCTTTTTGTTCCCATACTCCAAAAGCATACTTGTAGATTATTTTGATGCTATTAAATTGCCCTTAGTCTCTCTCACGCTGCGTGTGTGTGTGTGTGTATGTTAGGGAATTTAGACTGTAAGCTCCAATGGGGCAGGGACTGATGTGAGTGAGTTCTCTGTACAGCGCAGTGGAATTAGTGGCGCGATATAGATGATGATGTTGGATAAAACAGAGTTGCACAACCTGTGGGTTTAGCACCCCAGCTGGGGTTTCAGAATTTAATTTTTGCTCTTTCTATTGTTAGATATCCAGTACATTCATTTGGGGACCCAGAACAATGGAATACTGAAGCTTTGGGGTCTAAGCTGAAAATAAGGTTGGGCACCATTGGGACGCTTGACTGAAAAAAACAGATTTAGGCCAGGTCTATCAGCTGTAGACACAATAAACTGCTTTATTTGAATTTATGACATTCTCCACACATACCTACAGGCTTATCTCCTTTCTGAAGGACATGTTTAAAAACAGTGACTATTTCAGACATAAGGAATATTCATGTAAAGGGCGAGTTTATGACATGTCTGTGTTCCTGTATCCAATAAAGATCTGTTTGTTTGTCTTTTATATATACTATATGGAAGTACACTGCATAATGTTAGGAAAAAAAACGTATAATATTTAGCACAGTACTGGGGTCATGAGTTCAATTCCCGACCATGGCCTTATCTGTGTGGAGTTTGCATGTTTTCCCCGTGTTTGCGTGGGTTTCCTCCGGGTGCTCTGGTTTTCTCCCATAATCCAAAAACATATTAGTAGGTGGATTGGCTGCTATCAAATTGACCTTAGTCTGTCTGTGTCTGTGTATGTATGTTAGGGAATTTAGACTGTAAGCTCTATTGGAGCAGGGACTGATGTGAGTTCTCTGTACAGCGCTGCCTAACTAGTGGTGCTAAATTAATGATGATGATGATGACCTCTTCCAATCTAAGAACATAAATGGTGAACTGTACAAATCAAAACTATAACAAGAGCAGGACATAGAAACATAGATTTTGACAGCAAATAAGAACCACTTGGCCCATCTAGTCTCCCCATTCTGTGATCTACTGTAATCTCAACCCCTATTTGATCATTAGCTCTTTGTAAGGATATTCTTATGTCTATCCCAAGCATGTTTAAATTGCTCTACAATATTAGCCTCTACCACCTCTGATGGAAGGCTATTCCACTTATCCACTACCCATTCTATGGGGCATATACAATTGTTGGCGTCACTGCTTAAAGTACACACTATTACTGTCATTACGGTAATAGTGCACGTAAATACCATTATTATGGTACTTTTCTAGCTGAATTTCAGCTCGTGGCTCAGGGAGCTGAAATCCGACTTAGTATGACTGCAGCCTTTACAAACACCTCTTGTGCCCGACACAAGTTGAGGTTGGTACAGAGTATGTGCTGTAGGTACCTAAACAGCTTTCCTTGACACTTCAGCTTTCCACCATTCTCAGAATAGGTGCCGGAAACGCAGCCAGTTTGCAGAAGAAATTTCCAAGTTGTCTTCATTACCTCTACTTTAGTTAATTTAAATATTGTAAAATTGATGGCTTATTGGTGGCCAGGTGCTTTGCACAATTATTTTATTTAGTAATGTGACTGGATCACTATTAAATAACTTTTAGTAAAAATTTATTTAAAGCAAATAGCGCAGGGTACTTATTTTTTGATATTGTGAGATAGGAAATTGTTATTTCTGAGACCAGGGGAATAAATGTGTCTCTTGTCTAACCTTGCTATAGGATATGCCTATTTCTGATCTATATATCTGATACAATGAGCCTGTGTTTACCAAGCCTTTGGTGTATTGTGATTTGGGGAAGTGGCTTGTTGTGGGTCCTTTTGTTGTTCTGTTGAAATGGGTATACGGCGACTGTCTGAAGTATTCATGCCAGTCTTTTGACTTGCTAGTGGGTCTCCTGCCTCTGAAAAAGATCCAAGAAATCACAGCAAGGTTTTTAAGAATTTCATAGCGAAGTATGAATATTAGTGACTTTGCAATGCATGTAAATCTATGTTTGTGTAAATGGAGTATATATCCTGGTGCTAAAAATAGCATGTGTCTGAAAGGTATAAATGCACTGACTTGTACACTGAAATGTATCATTCTGATGTTCCATCTGACCTGACCACTGATACCTTAAATCAGTGGGACTGTCCTTGTCAGGACACTTGAGCAATAAACATCACTCTGCTTCAAAGACCTGCTTGACAACTTCTTCAATATCACTGTAATCCTGTGACCTGCTGATTAGACCCTAAATCTAATCCCTTCTCCGGCTGATTCTGAGGTTTGGACCCAAGCGTTTCCAGTACCACTGCTCTGCCTGCTACCTGCAGCTCTGGTCAGTGTGATAGGCCAGGGGGGATCCATCCACAGCAACCCGGATCCATAGTAAGAGGTCCGGAGTTACCAGCCCAAGTGTACCAGCCCAGGAGTACCCTAGTAGTGACAGTTACCCAGAAGGAATGTGGTTCTGAGCGCCATAAAGGAGTTCAGTGGTGGCAGCAGACCCCTCCCAGGGGCGCACAGAGGATTGTCGGGGGGGGGGGTTCCCCCCGCCGACCCAAAAAAAAAAAAGGAAAAAAAAACCCAGAGAGAGAGCTGCTGCGCATGCGTCCGCGCATGTGCAGCAGCTCCGTTTCGCCAGCGCTGTCCTATACAGCAGCCGCGGTGCTGTCTAAGAAGCGTCTGCTGTCCTATACAGCACCGGCGCGGACGCTTCTTTGGCAGCGCCGCGGCTGCTGTATAGGACAGTGGCCACTTAGTTAGCGCAGGGGGGGGGTTTCTAGAGACTCAGAAACCCCCCTGCGTGCGCCACTGCCTCCCACTGCGGCAGGAGGGGCGTATTCTAAATAGCGAAAGGGAACGGTGGCAAAGTAAGCCCAGCCGGTTCCCAGCAACAACAGACAGGGTGGCATAGGCGGTCCATCCCATCACAAGTAATAAATAGGTAAGTACTTCCCAAAAAAAGGACATCAGTGGTGTGTTCACAAAGAACTGTCTTCCCAGTCCACACATCACTTAAGACCTTCACTGCATCCTCAGATAAATCATTATGACATTAGAACTACTTTGGCAGTCTCTTCTCTCCTGGATTTTACCAAAAAACCTCATGAACTTCTTATGTTGCAAAATTTGTGGTGTTGACTTGTTAGACTTAGTCTGCATGTTACAGTGTTACATTGTATGCGATGGATACTGCAGGAATAAAAGATTTAGTTGCTCACCTGGATAAATCCACCTCAGGGCAATGATCTGAGTCGATAACTCAGATGGGACAGTAGTCACTCTCAGGTGCTGTTATAAAGTCCTGCACCAGATCAGTAAACAGGATGCTGTACATTTCATTACTGCAGCAATAGTGAATCATTAACAATCATTCACTTCTAATGGATTTTACACTTTAGTGAATAGACCCAATAAATCCCACTGAGTGAAGGATTCCATTGATGGTGTGATCACCGTATGGATCTTAGGACAAAAAATGAGACAAGTCCCTGCCAAAACCTGGTGACAGATACACAATGGAAACCATTTATTTTGTAATGTAAGCATAGGAGGTGCGTAATTTTTATTTATTGAAAACCAACAACTCAACCGAACTACAAAGCATCAGAAGTTTATTAGAAATAAATTACATAGCGGAACATATGTACTCCGGCCTTGAACTCTTAACATTCCGGATTTAGAACACGGCTTTACAACACAGACCATTTGCAGGCTGCATACATCAAGGACAGCAGCTATGTGTGCAGTGCTGACCATGCACAGTTTGATGCAATTGGGCAATTATTATTTTTTTTTAACCTAAGTAACATGACAATGCTGTGTGTGTGAGCGCAAAAATGACCACTGATGACTGTTGAAATGATGAAAAAATTAAACTGGTAGGACAAAAAAATCTGGTTCATCAATTTCCAAATAGTCATGAGCAGGTTGTCTGATGATCAGAATGTATGGGGCAGTCTGGAAGACTGGTAGGTTAACTCATCTGCGGAATGTGTCCATCCTGTGTGTGGCAAAATCAGCTATAGATTTGGCCGTTTAGTGATCTCCACGAAGGACCTTATTGCTGCATGTGGCCAGCGACAATCCAAGGCGATTCTTGTAGTTGATATTTTTATTATGCACCTCTAACCCAACAAACACTTTTTGGTATTAGAAAACCTCCCACCAAACTGCTATACTTTTCAAACCCGAAGAAACCTGTTCTGCAATTTCAATCTAGTTTTCCCAGGTTGCTGGAATTGCAAATAACATTGTTTAACGATCTCACTAAACTTGCTTTGCTTGCTGCGTGACCACTTTTATTCCTGGAAAAAAAGGTAATTTATAAGCCTGAAATGGATCTAGGTAAGATCAGGATATCTCTTTTAACATATAGGGATTTGCCATGTTTCTTGTCCTTAGTTTTAAGGTTCTAAAAGAAGTGATGGAAGATTAATTATCTTATTAATGTTATTCTCTGGTGGAACATGTGGTAGATATAAAGAAATCGTTCTTAAAAGTATGAGATCGAAACCAAAAGTTACTTTCAATTTTACCAATATAATTATACCCCCCTAATGAACACCATCCATCAAGATTCATCACAATGAAATTGTCTATACATTGAGTTTGGAAGAATAGATGCCATTAAGATGAATATTCTTTCCAGAATGCTATACACTTATTTCAGACCCTCCTGATCCAAGTCTCTTTGTTCATCTGGGGTAGTAAAGAAACCTGTACTCAGAAGAGCTATAGTGGCTGCATCAGCCACAGGGGATGGGACTAAGCTTAAAAGACACGGGGCATCCTTCTGGGCAGAATGGTGGCAAAGTGGTTAGCACTTCTGCCTCACAGCGCTGGGGTCATGAGTTCAATTCCCGACCATGGCCTTATCTGTGTGGAGTTTGTATGTTCTGCCCGTGTTTGCGTGGGTTTCCTCCGGGTGCTCTGGTTTCCTCTCACACTCAATGGGGCAAGGACTGATGTGAATGAGTTCTCTGTACAGCGCTGGTAAATGGTGATGATGATGATGATCCTTCACCAGGAGCACAGTGTCTAACCAGACTCAGATGGGTCTGTAAACCTGAGTAGAATCAGCCAGATTTCAGACTCAAGCTCTCAGAGCCTGGATATCTACAGCTTGTCCCTTCTATAGCTACAGTATTACCAGCTCCACACTCTTTCCATTACATTGTATTGGTGGTGACATGTCAAAAAATGATAAAACTCTCTCTATAATCCCTCTCGGTTAGAACTCTCCAATATGCGCAAAGCAGTGTTCAAGAAGATCTTGTAAATCAATAAATATGCACTCCAGGCTGTGAATCATAGGTTGAATTTAAAAATATTGCCATCGTCAGGATCAATTGTAGAAAAGGGACACACTTAAACACTTGAAAATTCTTGAGCCAAACCCTCTTTCTACGACTCTACAAGGAGAGGGTCCTTTAATGATAACATCCATGAGAATGTTGTAAGATTCGCCAGCATTCTGAAAATAACTTTATAATTTGGATAGAGGTTGACATTTATATACTTTTATATACATTTTTCCCCAGAGATTATGGAAGTAGATGTCTAAGGAACCCTTACTAGAACATTTACAGAGGGATAATTAGGTGATGAGCTTGCCAAGATAGAGAGCGTTGAGCAATCACGTTAAGATAAGGAACATGCTGAGATCACAAAATAATTTAGAGAAGTACTTTCAGCTAACTTAATTGCCACTTCAATACAAGTTCCTCCTTTGTTTTTCTTGAACGCATTACCAGCCACTAGAATGGTGATTTAATCTTCTTGCCAATCATTGAAAGGATCCAGTGATATGTGATGTTCTGTTTAATTTGAAATGACAAAATTTCAGCAGAGGGGAGGACGCTGGTGCCACCATTAGCCAGATCTGCAATGTCACCCTTTGATTTAACACCTTACAGTCACTGTAGAGGGTAGAAGTATAATTTTATTACATACAGTCAAGTCCATAAATATTGGGACATCGAAACAATTCTCATATTTTGGGCTCTATACACCACCACAATGGATTTGAAATGAAACTAACAAGATGTGCTTTACCTGCAGACTTTCAGCTTTAATTTGAGGGAATTTACATCCAAATTAGGTGAACAGTGTAGGAATTACAAAAGTTTCTATATGTGCCTCCCACTTTTTAAGGGACCAAAAGTAATGGGACAAACTAAACAATCCTACATCAAACTTTCACTTTTTAATACTTTGTTACAAATCTTTTGCAGATAATTACAGCCTGAAGTCTGAAACGCTAGACATCACCAGACGCTAGGTTTCATCCCTGGTGATGCTCTGCCAGGCCTCTACTGCAAATGTCTTCAGTTCCCACTTGTTCTTGGGGCATTTTCCCTTCAGTTTTGTCTTCATCAAGTGAAATGCATGCTCAATCGCATTCAGGTCAGGTGATTGAGTTGGCCATTGCATAACATTTCACTTGTTAGCCTTAAAAAACTCTTTGGTTGCTTTTGCAGTATGTTTCGGGGCATTGTCCATCTGCACTGTGAAGATTCAACCAATACGTTCTGAAGCATTTGACTGAATATGAGCAGATAATATTGCCCGAAACACTTCAGAATTCATCCTGCTGCTTTTGTCAGCAGTTACATCATCAATAAATACAAGGGAACCAGTTCCATTGGCAGCCATACATGGCCACGCCATGACACTACCACCACCATGCTTCACTGATGAGGTGGTATGTTTTGGATCATGAGCAGTTCCTTTCCTTCTCCATTATCTTCTCTTCCCATCACTCTGGTACAAGTTGATCTTTGTCTCATCTGTCCATAGGATGTTGTTCCAGAACTGTAATGGCTTTTTTAGATGTTGTTTGCCAAACTCTAATCTGGTCTTCCTATTTTTATGGCTCACAAATGGTTTACATCTTGTGGTGAACCCTCTATATTCACTCTTGTGAAGTCTTCTTTTGATTGTTGACTTTGACACATATACACCTATCTCCTGGAGAGTGTTCTTGATTTGGCCAACTGTTGTGAAGGGGTTTTTCTTCACCAGGGAAAAAATTCTTCTGTCATCCACCACAGTTGTTTTCTGTGGTCTTCCGTGTCTTTTGGTGTTGCTGAGCTCTCCAGTGCGTTCTTTCTTTTAAGGATGTTCCAAACAGTTGATTTGGCCACACCTAATGTTTTTGTATCTCTCTGATGGATTTGTTTTGATTTTTCAGCCTAATGATGGCTTGCTACACTGATAGTGACAGCTCTTTGGATCTCATATTAAGAGTCGACAGCAACAGATTCCAAATGCAAATGTCACACCTAGGATCAACTCCAGACCTTTTACCTGCTTAATTGATGATGAAATAATGAGGGAATAGCCCACACATGTCCATGAAATAGGTTTTGAGTTGATTGTCCCATTACTTTTGTTCCCTTAAAAAGTGGGAGGCACATATAGAAACTGTTGTAATTCCTACACCGTTCACCTGATTTGGATGTAAATACCCTCAAATTAAAGCTGAAAGTCTGCAGTTAAAGCACATCTTGTTAGTTTCATTTAAAATCCATTGTGGTGGTGTATATAACCCAAAATATGAGAATTGTGTCAATGTCCCAATATTTATGGACTTGACTGTAAAATGGCAAAAACGTAACTGCTATGTAAAATGGTACCAACACACTTCATTCATGTCTCAAAGGAAAATTCCATCCATGGAATCCATGGATCTATTTTATAAATAACCCCTATCCTATCTTCTACTGATTGTTATACATACTATTCATGGCTCTCCTGCAGCTGCTGCCATATTTAGTGGTCAGGCCTTACCAGGTCTCTATGTCTGACACTCTCATCCGAGTCATCTTGTGATGAAGTTTATGCAATTCTTAAACCCACATTGTAGCCACATACAGTACTTATTATATTGTCATACCCACAAGCGGACCGTGATTTGGGCCAGAGAGGGGGATACAACAGTGACTGTACCACTTTAGTGCATCACTTTTAAAACATGAATGTGTAACAATTAGTAGATCTTAGTAGGTTTTGTGCATCTGTAATATACACCGATCAGCCACAACATTAAAACCACCTGCCTAATATCGTGTAGAACCCCTCATGAAGCCAAAATTGAGCTGACCAGTCAAGGCATGGACTCTACAAGACCTCTTAAGATGTCATGTAGTATCTGTACCAAGACGTTAGTGGCAGATCCTTTAAATCCTGTAAGTTGCGAGATGAGGCCTCCATGGCTCGGACTTGTTTTTCCAGCACATCCCACCGATTCTCGATCGGATTGAGATCTGGGGAATTTAGAGGCCAAGTCAACACCTTGAACTCTTTGTCATGTTCCTCAAATTCCTGAAAGAAGACACAATTTCACTGAAAGAGGACACTGCCATCCGGGAATACCATTGCCATGAAGGGGTGTACTTGGTCTGTAAGGATGTTTAGGTAGGTGGTACGAGTCAAAGTAACATCCACATGAATGCCAGGACCCAAGGTTTCCCAGCAGAACTTTGCCCAGAGCATCAACGCTGCCTCCACCGACTTGCTTTCTTCCCATAGTGCACCATTGTGTTGTCTCTCCCCCAGGTAAATGAAGCAAACGTAACTGGCCGTCCACATAATGTAAAAGAGAACGTGATTCATCAGACCAGGCCATCTTCTTTCACTACTCAATGGTCCAGTTCTGGCATTCACATACCCATTGTAGGTGCTTTCGTCTGTGGACAGGAATCAGCATGGGCACTCTGGCCAGTCTGTGGCTACACAGCCCCATATGCAGCAAGCTGTGATGCACTGTGTGTTCCGACACCTTTCTATCATAGCCAACATTAGCTTTTTTTTTTTTAGCAATTTGTGCTACAGTAGCTCTTCTGTGGGATTGGACCAGATGGGTTACCCTTCTCTCGCTACATGCATCAATGAGCTTTGAGGACCCTGTTGCCGGTTCACTGGTTGTCCTTCCTTGGACCAATTCTGGCAGGTACTAACCAATGCATACTGGAAACACCCCACAAGACCTGCCGTTTTGGAGATGCTCTGACCCAGTCGTCTAGAAATCACAAATTGTCCCTTGTTAATGTCACTCAGATCCATACGCTTACCCATTCTTCCTGCTTATAACCCCTCAACTTCAAGAACGAATGTTCACTTGTTGCCTAATATATCCCACCCGGTGACAGGAGCCATGGTAAGAAGATAATCAATGTTATTCACTTCCCTTGACAGTGGTTTTAATGTTGGGCTATCTACAAAACAGAGAGGAGCAGGGGCACTGGGGAGGTTCAAAGTACCCGATTCAGACAGGACAGGGACGAAGGCCCAGCCCACAAGTTCCGGGATCCTTTGCCCATCAATATACCCATCCAAGATCAACTATGGACAGAGAAAAGTGGGGGCTGGTGTCTTGCAGATACCCCACTCCTGCATGCAGAACCAGATTTTGTCGAGGACCCGACGCTAAACTGGGACCCAAGTTTCCTCTCTGGCTCAGGGAGGGAGAAGAGAAAACTATCATTTGTTTATTTTTTTCTTTTATATATATGTCTAGTGAAAAAGGAAACGTGTAAAAAAAAGAAAAAATAAATTACTGAAAGGTGACAGGTTCTCTTTAAATTGAAAATGAAAGCACCAACATGACTGACTTATTATACATGTGAAAGTGATAAATTGATATTTTATACATCAGTTTGTGAACTTCCATATTGTGTGACCGACGATTATAATAATAGTCTGGGTTGAGTTCTTATATACTGCGAGCAAAGCAATTGTATAATAACAGGAGTATTTTGCTGCCGTCTAATGTTTCAAAAATTATTATAAGCCGCTTTTGGTTATCCAGAGCGGTTTCAACATTCCAAGAAACACAAAACTATATATTTTACCCTCGCTATATCTTATGTTTTTTCTGCTTTTGTTCCACTAAGTTTCTGCCTCGTTGCATAGATCCAAGTTTACCTCGGCACTCTTCTACATATTACCTTTGCCTAAACTGTCCTTATGGTATGATGTGGTCAGGATATTTGAATTTACTATTTTAACCTCTTCTGATTTTCAATTCTCTTTATCCCTAGCAGCTAAACAGTAGAATATATATGTGCATACATACAGCAGCTCTCTCTCTATATATGCACATATTATATATATATATATATATATATATATATATATATATATATACATACATACATACATACATATATATATATATATACATACATACCACTTCTCTCTCCTGCCTCCCAGACCTCTCCTGCGCTGCTCCTCACAACTCACCTGTTCACCAAAGTCTACCAGACTGCTGCCTAATCACATCCTACCGTTCCCCTCCTTCTCCCCCCTCTACGTGACACCCCCTTTTTATTTAGCATTATAATAAGAGTATTGTGATCATTAGTAAGAATTCACACATTAATAAGTTTTGATACTGCCATGTATATGTACATGATAAAGAATATAAAGAAGGCTGCAGACCAATGCAGTGTGTATTTGAGCATATTCATCTATGTTAGAGGGGTCTGCGCTCCATAGAAATATTCAGACCCAATATTACATTCTACAAAAGAACGATTGTTATGTTCATGTAATGTAGTACAACACACATTTTAATGAGAGATAAAAGTAGGAATATATAAATATCTCTAATAATACTGAAAATGTGTTTATATTACTAATAATCACATTAACAAAAAAAATAGATTATATTCTAAATGAAATAATAAAAATATATGAAAAATACACACTACTTACTGCTACATTATTATGAGGCTAATATCTAATATATAAAGTAATGATGGGGACTCAGATTTGTGAGGGCAGTGATCGGATAATATATATATATATATATATATATATATATATATATATATATAAATGTTTTTATTAATAATCTTTTCACCCATAAAAATGTTCCTCCTTTTTATATTCATGAATATAATTTTAATTTGCTTTATTGATTGCCCACTTTTCATCAAAAAAATCATTTACTAACAGTAAGGGACACAATTTTGTAGAGAGACTAAGGGGTAGATTTACTAAGCTGCAGGTTTGAAAAAGTGGAGATGTTGCCTATAGCAACCAATCAGATTCTAGCTATCATTTATTTAGTACATTCTACAAAATGACAGCTAGAATCTGATTGGTTGCTATAGGCAACATCTCCACTTTTTCAAACCTGCAGCTTAGTAAATCTACCCCTGTGTCCTTCATTTTATCTGATCACTACTCTCACAAAGTCTACATAATCCCTTATATATTAAATATTAGTCTAATAACAACAACAAAAATAATAATAAAAAAACTTCCAGTAGGTAATGAGGGTCCTTCACATTTTTTTGTTAAGTGACATTAGAATCTTTTTATCATTAAGCACGTTTTCAGTATTACTAAATAAGTAACCTTCCTTTTATTTCTCATTAAAATGTTATCTTATACTATAAACATAGCTAAATTGTTTTTTTTGTTTGAGGTGAGTGCACCCTATTTTCTATATTGTGCCTGAAAAAAAATATATAACTATATCTCTATCCCCCCCCCCCCCTAAATGTTTGTTCCTTGTGCCTCCCAAATATTCTATTAATTACATTCAGACGTACTATTAACGAATGCGCTCAGATTCGGCTTTTCAGGCTTCAGGTAAAATGACGGATGTCTTTGTCTGGCAGCTCTGTGATCCGCTGCACTTCTGGGCAGGTCAGTGACCTTATACATGTGCTGATAGAAGTCATTAGAGGACAAGATTATCCGGCCATACAGATTAGTCAGGGTGGGGCTGACAGTCTTCTATATGTACCAGTGTATATCTTATAAGTTTACGCGCTGTGCAACCCTGTTTTCAAAACGTATCTTGTTTTTGCGTTTGGATGCTGATGAGGGGACCGCGAAGCCCGTGTTAACGGCTCACAGTTGTTTTAGAGGCACAATGGGCACTGCAAGGTAAGTCTGTGAAGACCACCTAAAAATGTGGTGGACCGTCCTGTGCATACAAACTTCAAAATAGATAAATATGTCCGTCTTCACTGTCAGTTGTGATAAATTACACGAGTCACTTATAATGGTTCCAAGTTCATTTCACCAGATATAAGCAACTTACTAAACTTAGTTTTGCAGCAGGGTTTTCCTTCCCCCCCACTACAACATATAATTGACTTTTATTTGAAAGATTAGCATGCAACCTAATTAAAACACATTCCATTAATCATCTTAGGCAGATGAAAAGCACACAGCTGCAACGTCTCTAATTAGAATTTGATGATGTAATAAATAGGCTCAATTTATTACATTCGTTCCTGCTTACTCAAGGGAGCCCGATCCCTCTCTGAGCACTGGAGAAATGCAGAGAGCCCAGGAATCCGGCAGAGACAATGCGGAGACAGAACAGCTCCTGAGTAGGCGCTCCATGGGAGAGGCAGATTACAATTTTAAGAAATATAAATTTTTAATCGGTGCTCTTATTGTGTGTTTTAAATCTGGGAAAGCCCGGTTTAACCAGAACACACATTTTGAAATTTTATTTTATAAATTTTTTTGGCCCAAGGCTGTGTATTTTAACATTGGTCATGCACCTAGAAAAGTCAAGGTAAAAGCAGGTTTATTACGTGAGTTTTTATATATTCAGTGGTCCACACGTTTACTTCTGGATCTCCCATGTCTGATCCAGCAGAGTGAGTCCTGGAGGAGCACATAATACACGATAGAGTACCACAAGAGTACACAATACACACAAAAGAGTACCACAAGAGTACACAATGCACACAATAGAGTACCACAAGAGTACACAATGCACACAATAGAGTACCACAAGAGTATAAAATACACACAATAGTCTCACAAGAGTACACAATACACACAATAGAGTACCACAAGAGTACACAATACACACAATAGAGTACCACAAGAGTACACAATAGAGTACCACAAGAGTACACAATACACACAATAGAGTACCACAAGAGTACACAATACACACAATAGAGTACCACAAGAGTACACAATAGAGTACCACAAGAGTACACAATACACACAATAGAGTACCACAAGAGTACACAATACACACAATAGAGTACCACAAGAGCACACAATACACACAATAGAGTACCACAAGAGTACACAATAGAGTACCACAAGAGTACACAATGCACACTATAGAGTACCACAAGAGTACACAATACACACAAAAGAGTACCACAAGAGTACACAATGCACACAATAGAGAAACACAAGAGTACACAATGCACACAATAGAGTACCACAAGAGTATAAAATACACACAATAGTCTCACAAGAGTACACAATACACACAATAGAGTACCACAAGAGTACACAATACACACAATAGAGTACCACAAGAGTACACAATACACACAATAGAGTACCACAAGAGTACACAATACACACAATAGAGTACCACAAGAGTACACAATGCACACAATAGAGTACCACAAGAGTACACAATGCACACTATAGAGTACCACAAGAGTACACAATGCACACTATAGAGTACCACAAGAGTACACAATGCACACAATAGAGTACCACAAGAGTACACAATGCACACAATAGAGTACCACAAGAGTACACAATGCACACAATAGAGTACCACAAGAGTATAAAATACACACAATAGTCTCACAAGAGTACACAATACACACAATAGAGTACCACAAGAGTATAAAATACACACAATAGAGTACCACAAGAGTACAAAATACACACAATAGAGTACCCCAAGAGCACAAAATACATACAATAGAGTACCCCAAGAGCACAAAATACACACAATAGAGTACCACAAGAGTACAAAATACAATGGCGAGCTGTAAAACACTGCAGACTCACAATACTTTCTTTATGCACGTAAGTGTGCCTATTTATCTGCCTGGCACATTTCAAAGTGCAAGCCCACTACCTGGTTTTTGTACCCCCCCCCCTTAAATATGTCTCCTCTCGTCTCAAAATATCTCCCAACTCGGCAACTCCGTTCTGCACAAGATCTATGTCTCTCACCCACCCTCATTACATCCTCCCATTCCCAGTTACAGGACTTTTTTCGGGCTGCACCCACTCTATGGAATTCTCTCCGTCGCACAATAAGACTCTCCTCTGGTCTACAAACTTTCAAGCGTTCTCTGAAAACCCACCTCTTCAGACAAGCTTATAATATTCCTCAACCTCTCTAACCTCACTACATTACCCTATTACCACCTGTTACACAATTGCACACAAGACAACTACACCCTGACCGTTTTGTGATAGGATCATTTAGCTTATGAGTCACTTTTACCTTTGCAGTCTGGCTGAACCGAAATGCAAAATGTAGACTTAACCTCATGTATCTAACTCCCATTGTCCCATAGATTGTAAGCTTGCGAGCAGGGTCTTTTCACCTCTTTGTCTGTTTTACCCAGTTTGTTTATTAGTTTACTGTGTTTGTCCCCAATTGTAAAGTGCTACAGAATGTGTTGGCGCTATATAAATAAATGTTGATGATGATCATGACAGCGAGGGGACAATGGGACGTTTTTTTTCTTTTACATGTGCTTTGGTGTGTTTGAATGTTCCTATTACTTTGTTTCAACCGCACTCAGGAACGGCACTTTTATATAGAAGTGCAACACAAAGGTGCAAAATGTATCCCAAACATGTTGTAAGCCAGAGACCCAATCTCTAGGAGCTCAGATGCTGGAAAATCCAAATTCTCTTGCAGGAAGAAAAAAAAGCTGTGTGACCTCCAGCAAATGCCTGTGTCTGCCCCATGATCTCATTTAAATAATCTTATCCAATAACAAAGAAAAGAAATACAAATCTCACTTCTCCATGCTGGTGTAAAAGTAGCTGCCCCAAAACAACTCATCTGCTTCCATCGGCCAGAGCAAGTGTTTGTAACTCACCAGACGGCGCCTTCTTGGCCACAAATCCATATCCATTCCCCTTACCGGAAATAAGTGGTGCATCTGCAAGGCCAGACATTTGCATGATTGTTAGTGATGCTTAATTCATCGTTCATAGGGGCTCTCGTTTAGAGTTAGGACGACCCTATTAGCAGAAGCGCCTTGACGGGGCAGGTGACTTATCATAGATTTGCAAATGTGTGTAACTGAGAATTCTGCATTTTTATGTACTAGTAGAAGAGCAGCTCTTTAACTAGTTCACAGCAGTGCGCTGGGGGATACTTCGCTCTTTTTATCCTTTCTGGATAACCCCACAATTTAAAGCACCTGCTGTGCACCTATAAATTGATTATAGCAACTTACATTTCTGTATTGTTGTTTAAGGGGCATGTTTGGTATCAGTAGCTGATACCAAACATGCTGGTCCTCTATTGCCATTTGGAGGCTCCATGGGGTAACTCTTGATCAGTTAACTCAATTTAAAAACACATGAATGACCACTATTAGCAGCAGCGCCTTGACGGGGCGGGTGGCTTATCATAGATTTGCAAAAGTGTGCAACTGAGAATTCTGCATTTGTATGTACAAGTAGAATAAGCAGCTCTTTTATTGGTTCACAGCAGTGTTGCTGGGGGATATTTCTTTGTATTTTCTCCTTTCAGGATAACCCCACTTGTTCAAGCACCTGCTGTGAACCTATAGGCTGACTGATTAATTCCCATTTCTGGAAAATTAATACCTTGCTTCTCGGGTATGATGAGAATGGTCACATCAAGATACAAGTCTTAGATTGGAAGTATTGTAAGATTAGTATGTTTTAAAAAAAATATTGCTCATGTTATTTTATAGGGCATAGAGAAATTATACACATTTTAGTTAGGACGACAGGTTTTGTCAGGATCTGAAAGCTTTCTCTATTGTCCCTTCATAGGCTTGCAGGCTGGTAGTCTGCTGGGCATAGGAAGAATGCTTACACTACTACAGCAGCTTTATGTGAAATCTCTTTAGTTCTGATAAGAACGTGAATCTTTACATAAATGTTTAAGAGCATAAGCCATATGGAGTACATATAGAGTAATGTCTTGGTTTAGTGGTCCTTAGAAAACGTTCAGTACAACTGTCCCTAAAAAACTGCACTAGACCAGATTACCAAATCAGTGGCGCACGCAGGGGGGGGTTTCTGGTTCTCCAGAAACCCCTCCCCTCCGCGAACCAACGGTACTGTACAGCAGCCGCGGCGCTGTCAAAGAAGCGTCCGCGGCAGTGCTGTATTGTAGTATAATACAGCACTGCCGCCAGGGGCGGATTGGCCATTACCTTTACCGGGAAGCTCCCCGGGAGGCCGCTGGCCTAACGAGGCCGCCTTCTATTTTTTTTTTATTTTTTTTGTGGGTCACCCGGCGCGGTCGGAAGGAGGGCAACAATTACAAAATTGGTGGTCAGTGGTAAGTACCAGGCAGCCTCACGCATCGCGAGGCTGCCTGGTGCTACAGCACTGTGGGTCCTTCAGCACTGTGCACCGATCAGACAGGAAGCAGGAAGTATTCACTTCCTGTCTGTCTGATCAGGTCTGCGGAGCAACGCTGCAGAGCGCGCCGGCCCTGATACTTAAGGTAAGTGAGAGGGGGCTACATATGGTAAAACTATATGTGAGGGGGCTACATATGGGAAAACTATATGTAAGGGGGCTATATATGTGAAAACTATATGTGAGGGGGCTACATATGTGAAAACTATATGTGAGGGGGCTACATATGTGAAGGGGCTATATCTTGGAAAACTATATGTAAGGGGGCTATATCTGTGAAAACTATATGTGAGGGGGCTACATATGGTAAAACCATACTTGCCGACATTTTATAATTTACGTCCGGGAGATGCAAGGGGGAGGTGGGCGTGTAGGGGGCGCGGCTTCGAATTTCGCGTCATTTTAGCCCCGCCCCCGTGACGTGATGACGCAAATCGCGTCATTTTACAGCGGGGGCAGGGCCAAACGCCGCGATTCCCGGTGAATCGCGGCGTTTGAACCGAATTCTGCCCACTTCACTAGGAAGTGGGCAGATCAGGGAGATTGCCATACTCTCCCGGGAGTCCGGGAGACTCTCGCGAAATGCGGGAGTCTCCCGGACATTCCGGGAGAGTTGGCAAGCATGGGTAAAACTATATGTGAGAGGGGGCTACATATGGGAAAACTATATGTGAGAGGGGGCTACATATGTGAAAACTATATGTGAGGGGGCTACATATGGGAAAACTATATGTAAGGGGGCTACATATGTGAAAACTATATGTGAGGGGGCTACATATGTGAAAACTATATGTGAGGGGGCTACATATGGTAAAACTATATGTGAGGGGGCTACATATGTGAAAACTATATGTGAGGGGCTATATCTGTGAAAACTATATGTGAGGGGGCTATATCTGGGAAAACTATATGTAAGGGGGCTATATCTGGGAAAACTATATGTGAGGGGGCTACAGCTTTTTTCCTGCATTGCTTTAGAAATGACCCACTGTGTATTAAGTCATCATATCTAGGTTTTCCTAAATGTTTCTCCAACCAAATTCCAAGTTCTAAATTCCGCCTACTTTTGTGTTGGCCCCGCCCACATGAGGCCACTTCAATAATTTTTTCCAGGGCCACTTTAAGTTCCCAATCCGCCCCTGACTGCCGCGGATGCAGCTTGACAGCGCCACGGCTGCTGTAGAATTCAGACTCACTGAAATGGAGCTGCTGCACATGCGCAGCAGCTCCCTCTCGCAATAGTTTTTTTTTTTTTCCGGGGGGGGCGGAAACCCTCCCTTCTAAATCCTGCGTTCGCCCCTGCAAATGATAGGTGGATCTTTACATATCAGGATCTTCACTCTATTCTGTATCATATCTCATTGCTCTCCTTCATCCTACCTGGAGTATTACATCTCTGGCTGCGGACATTAAAAACCACACTCTTCCAAAAGACCAGTACTTGGCAAAGCATGGTTACTTAAATCCCTGTATAAAGAAAAATATACAATGAGTACAATTCTCACAAGGCAGCAATAAGCAGCTGAATCAGTCTACTAATGAGCAACACTATTGTTAAACACTTCTCTTATGATTTATAGATGAACAAAATGTGAGGATGGGACCTTTTTATGTAGAATGCTTGGAAATTCTGGCTTAATGTACGGGACCCCCCCAGGATTCCTCTCTTCATTACCTTGTGAATCAGTGCTTCTCATAGTGCCTGTAGGAGGTGCTACTCTACTTCAGCATATCTATATGTATGACATCCCCATGCTCATCACTTTGTGTAACAGTGCTCCTCAAAGTGACTGCAGCAGGAAGTGCTCTGTGATCATGTGTGTGTATGCTACAGGAGCAATTATTTACATTTTTGCTTTCAAGATAAAAAAATTTCCATACATTTACTGGTATTTGCAAGTATGAACACTGTCTGGTCTGCCCCATCACTACCACATCAACATGTGGTTTGTACATCTATATAATGTAAGCTCACTCAGACAGGGTCCCGTCATGTTTATGTACCTCGTACATCCCTAACGTCACGTCTTATGCTGAATCTATTATGGTTTCCATTCACTTACATTTTTCATATTAACACTTCTAAGTTTCCAGTTCGACCACTGGTTATAATGCCTAATTGTATTACTGTATATGTTATTAGGCTAACTGTATTCATTTAAGTCATATCCGTACAATGACTGACCAGTGATGCAGAATCTGTGGCACCCTATAAATAAATGTGGATGATGACGTACAAGCCATATATCATATACCAAAACTGTCAGAATTTAAAGTCGTATTGTGTATTCCCAAATTTATTTTAAGTAAATCACTAGAGTATGCGCCCATGCAGCTTCAATATGCCTCCGTGGTGACAGCGGCTCCCGCCTATCATGGGGAACGTGTATCTTTAACCTGTTACCACCAGTGAGCGTGATGTTTTAGAACCACACCGGGGTGCCCACATCTACTCCAAGCTGGCCTTCTCAGAAACGACAGCCTTCTCTTACCCATAGGAGGATCGGTTCAGATAAACGGTAGACAGTTATGGCTGCCAGCAACTGCTTTAAGATTTCTGACTAATTCATGTTTCACATCTCGCGTTGTCTCTCCTCACTCCAACCGTATCATACCACCGGCAACTGCGCAGAAATGCCAATAGCCAAAGACTGCTTTATTATTGGGGCTGATATTGCTTCTGCCTTACAGTAGCCACAAACACTTTTCCCACCAGCAGCTACAATTCGGTTACATTATGTATCAAGTGCTCTCCGCATCTTAGAGTGCAAGCTCATTTGGGCAGCATCATCTTTACCTAGTGTTTCATGGCATTGTAGGTAATGTGTGTTATGATCCCCTCAATGTACATCGCTGCGTAATATGTCAGAGCTTTATAAAGGATTGCAATAATTATATGCCTTCTCTCGGTGTCTAATAGATAAGGTGAAGGTCTCTATCATATCTATTTATACGAATACTAAAGCTGGGTACAAACTACAGGATATTCGTCCAATAATTGGACAAATCAGCCGACATGTTACCGTTTGGTCAGATATCGTGTGAGTGTATACAGTGACACGATGATCTAAAGTCATCCCAAAGTGCCGATCATCGCTTCATTTGGTTGGTCGTACCGTTCAATATTTTCCGATCAATCACCTAACGATCATGCAGTGTGTATCAGGGGCGGATCTAGAGAATACTGCTACCCGGGGCGATGTGGGGGGGGGGGGGGGGGCGCGTGGATTTAGGCCACGCCCCCTTTTTGACATCTGAGGCTGCCGGCGGCTGCATACTATGTGCAGGTCCGTTCAGCAGTGACAGTGTGCTGCCCGGATGCTCCGATTGTGTTTAAAACACAATCAGAGCGGCCGGGCAGCACGCTGGCCCTGCCTGTTACTGCTGAACGGACCTGCACATAATGTGCAGCCGCCGGCAGCAAGCCCCGATCGCCCCCCCCCCCTGGATCCGCCACTGGTGTGTATGCACTCATGCTGACGATCGCCATAGAGTTTACAGAGTCAGGCTCTTTTCAGCCAATGTTAGCACTGAATGTCAGAGTGAATAAATGTAGAGAGTGCTGTAGATGGAATAATTCAATTGTTCGTTCTGAGACAGAATATTTTGTTTCAGAGTCACAGACGCTAATGAAATTCGTAAGGACATGTGGATAGCTATAACAAGGTGGTTTTAATCAGTGTGACAATAATGAATGAATGAATATTGTGCTGTCATTCTCCGGACTATAGGACCAGATGAAGAGCACAGATCTGAAGGTAAATTGTGTCAGTGTGTACGCATGAATTGCCAGACTGATCGGACCTTCAGTCGTAGGTATAATCGTTTGAGATAGCACGTCGGTCGGAAAAATTCTTCAGCGTGTACCCAGCTTAAGGTAGACCATTCACCAGACCGAGACCGTAATACTATAAAACTTCAATGTAAAAAAAAAAAAAAAAAAAAAAAAAAAAAAAGGGAAAGATACAAAACAAACAAATGAGACATAAACCAACACTAGATTGTCACAATGAAGAGTTTATTGCTTGAAGTTGAGAACTAGATAGCCCATGTTGTTTTAAAGGCGATTCATACATAACCATCAGTGGAAT